>NW_020863308.1:0-9769 GCF_003713205.1 Coffea eugenioides | reverse complement strand
TGATTTGAAGAGCTAAGGTGTCCACAAGCCCTATCTCTCTTGATTTCTTGGTAAGTGATGCTTGAACACCCTACTACATCTAATGATGCTTATGTTTGGCTTAGAAGTGGCTAAAGTGATGGATTATATGATTTATTTCTTGGTTTGGCTTGATTTGGTGAAGTTTTTAATTTTATGATGAATTTTCTGGTTTAATATGAAGTGGATGTTGTAGCCATCTTTGATGATTGGCAATGGCCTATAATGACACTAGTAGGTGTGAATAGTTGATAATTGCAATCAATTTTGGATTTGGAAGAATTTCTGGAAAATTAGGGTTCTTAGTTGAACATTCTGTCCGAAATTTTAGGTCATAGATAGAGGCCGAATTGGACTTTAATCAAAACATGAAAGTTGTAGATATTGATGAGTTTGAAGTGCCTGCAAAATTTCAGGGCATTTGGAGTAGTATAGAGTGAGTTATGCCGTTTTTACTGTTGCTGTTTTTGGTGAACAGAATGTCCGAACTGCAATAGTAATTGTCTGTTTTGACTGGAATTGGTTTGGATTTTGTTGTTGGTGTCTTCTGATGAAATGTAGCTTGATGTCTTAGCTTTCATATGCCTTTGGAATCAATGATTTTGGACCTGTATAGACTGACTTGGACTGATTACAGTTTTGTGTGATTTGGGAACCTGCAATTACGGTTCTGGGTTGGTTTTCTGCATTTTTGACTTAGTTGTGCTAGGATTTGGATTGAGAGGCCTTCTACATTGTTGTAACCCCTTAAGTCCTGGATATCCCTGTAAATTTTCAGGGTTAACGGAGTGGTATAACCTGAGTTATAAACGAAATACTCAGACCTGTTTTGACCGTCAAATTCTGTTCTGTTCTTATATCCGGACAGTTTACGACTGGAACTTTGGCTTCACGTTTGACTAGGTTACAAGCTGTTTGGGCTTGCGACCAAAACACCAAACTTATAGCCCTATATCAGAGCTTTCTAACGCCCTTGGAATTTCATGAATCGGATTTATAGAACCTGAGATATAGCCGAGCAAATAAGGCCTGCCCGTGAAAATGACCATTTTCTGGTCAGATCTGTTTTGGTCCTGATGACCAACTTCCGTTCCGAATTTGGATTGCCGACCTTCATGAAAGTTGTTCCATTTGGAATGAACTATCTAACTGCCAATTTCAGCTCTTTTGCCCATGTGTAGCATAGAAAACAGTTTGCACTCAAAACTGACCATTTGTGCATTGGCCAGATTTCGTATGTGATTGTGTTTGGTTCATTTGGGGCTGAAGCCTCCAGTTTCAGTTCTGGATGTCTTCATAACAATTGTTTTTCATCCTTTAAGCTTCGATATGGTGTCTCATACGCCTTAATCCGATATTCGTAGCTCAACTTATGATTACAATAGAAACGAGTGTCAAATCTGCCGTTTCCGCTAACGGCCGTTTCCGTTTCCGTCCGTCATATGTATGTGCGCGCGTGCCGTTTTTGCCGTTTTGTTTGTTTGAGGCACGATAGTAGCCGTTTACGATATGATGTGACACAATCTTCTATTTCAGACGGTGGTGAGCTGGGCGGAACTGATGGGGCCTACTACTAGCTGTTCATTTCGATCCGACTTCGTACTTTTGCTATTTTAGTTTCTGTGTAAGTATTCAGGCCAGTTTGGTGTGTTTTCTTTGCTATCTGTTTGAGATATGTGAAAAGGGTACTTAGGCGAGGGTGTACTTTATCGCACTCGACCTAAACCCTAATTTGAATGTATAATTGTACTTGGCATATGTATATGAACCTTTTGGAACCAAAACCCTTGAGCTTGTGGCTCGGGGCGACTTTCGAGTAAAGTTTGTGAAGTTTGCAAAGTTTGTGAGTTCGTGGGCCCGATCTAAGACCTGTATGGACTATTCGAGCCGGTTAGGGCTTGGTCGAAGTCAGTCCAACTTAGTCTGAGGTCACCAAGTTTGTAGGTTCATGTTATGAACCAATTTTGTGAATCCGGTTCACCGAGAAGGTGACCAAGTTTGTGACCCGAGCTTGTGACTCAAGCTCAAGTTTGTGATTTCGTTCGCCCGGGCAAGTTCGTGAGGTGACTGGCCAGTGAGGGTGATAAGGTGTCGGTGGGTGTACAAGTGAAGTTCTACGGACCATTGAGTGTGGTCGACGGAGTGTCGGCAGGAGATCACGCATGGCATATGAATTGGCTTTGGAGCCACCTGTATCCTTATTATGTGATGTTACTTTTCTGCTTTTGCTTTACTCTTACTGTGTAACTGTTGTTACTTGAAATTTATGCTTTTGCCCCTGTTTACTTACTAAGCATATAGCTTACCCCTTTCCTTTTGTTTTCCTTAGCAGGGGCCGACGCGGGGACTTTTGGGTCGTACACTAGTATAGTTAGATTGGCTTGTATTAGTTAGACAGTTAGGATGTTTGTTTTAGTTTTGGTGGTTTGTATAAGGACCCTTCTTAGGGTCTATCTTCTGCTGGTTGTGGTTATAGTGTATTAGAGTGGTTTGACTCGAGACTTTTGAGGATGTAAATGTAACTTTTGGGATTGTAGATATATTGTATATAGTGCTCTTTCGTTTTATCTAGTTTTATTGCTTTAAGTTTTGAGTCCTGGCGCGAGCTAGGCAGGCGGCCCGCCGATACCCTTGGGTTCGCCCTTGGGAGAAGTGGGGTCGTCACACGCTTCGCGTGGTTTCTGCGCGAGGTGAGATTGGGCCAAGCAGTGTTGTTGTTCTTACTATGTGGATGAGTGAAGACTTAAGTGCTCTGGTCTCTGCGCGAGGTGAGATTGGGCCACGTAGTGTTATGGTTCTTACTATGTGGATGAGTAAAGACTTAAGTTCTCTTCTAGAGTAAAACTACGAATCATGAATGTGATAGATATAAACCCTTTATCTCGTTATTTGAGAAAAAATTAGATATGTATGTTGGGTAGGAATCTCAAATGTGGTGATTTACTCTTGGAACCGGCCAGCTTGTGTTGTGAATTACCTTGTTTTGGATTCTTGTACCCGAATACTTAAAAGTTGAGGGCGATGCTAAAGATTTGAGATCTCCATTTGCGTGGAATAAGAACGAATCGATATTTCACGTGAATAGTTACAGGAAACCAAAAATCGTTTGGCTAAAATGGTGAAATAATTAAGAGCGGGAGATGGAGAAGATCGTAGCCCAGAAGATCCTAGTGTTAGGAATGAAGTTGAACGTGTTAGGGACCGGGAATCATCTAGTTCCAATTTATTTGAGTGAAGCACTACTTGTGGTCTTTTGTAGTGGAATGATGGGAGTAGAACTTAAGAGTTTGTGCCTTGGAGATGAATGTACTTTTGTTAACCACCTATTTACTTTGGTTTACTGACTTTGACTTTGTTTGAACTTTACTTGACTATAACTCGTGTTATGATTTAATTAACTCTAGTTTTAGTTTACTTGTATGGTGATAATGTTATTTGTGCAAGTGATTTCATTTTTCTTTAAAGTTGTTGCTGGTATGTGTGTGTTGTTCAATTATGGCTTAGTGTGAGATTATGTATGTGCATCTAGATTAATTGTAAATATGGAAACAAGAGGACAACGAAAGGGACGTCAACCTAAACAACCCCGAATTCAACGAGTAGATAATGGGTTTGATATTGATCAAAACGCTGAGCCAAGAGCTTGGGGAGGAGACGACCAAATGGGATTAGTTCTAACTCGTATGACTGATGTATTTGAGCTCTTAGTAGTTCAACAGGGTCAGGGGGTTGGACAAGGAAACTAACGTGGAAACCGAGAGATAGGGGAGGATCGAGCTTTGGAGCGGTTTCAGAAATTCTTCCCGCCCAAATTTTCTGGAGGACCTGACTCAGAAGTTGCTGAAATTTTGTTAGAGAATATAAGGAATATATTCGATGCCTTGGACGACACAGAAGAAAGACAAGTCACTTTTGTTGTATTTCAACTTGAAGGAGCAGCTCGAGCCTGGTGGAATGTTATAAGAAACAAGTGGGAAAGGGATCAAACTCCAAGAACTTGGATAAACTTTGTACGAGAGTTTAATGAGAAATTTCATCCTCCACTAGTCCAAGAAAAAAGAGAAGATGATTTTATAAAACTGCGTCGAGAAACTTTGAGTGTGGCTGAGTACGAAACACGATTCACGAAATTATCTACATATACTCCAGAATTGGTGGCTATGGAATGGAAGAGAATAAGACGGTTTATTCAAGGATTAAATTTAGAAATCCAAGATGCCCTTGCCGCAGCAGAAATTGAAACATTTAATGACGCTCTCGAGAAAGCGCAAAGGGTGGAAAGCTTAACATTTCAGCTTAGAGCCTTTCAAGCAAGGAAAAGAGATGCATCCGATAGTAGACTAAGAGAAATTGGACCACCACCCAAAGTTAGAAAGGAGTGGATGGAGTAAGACTATCACTTGCTTCACCACTCAGAAGGCCCTGCCCTTGGTTACTAACCTACTCGATCCAGGACTGGGTTCGGTCGGGTAGGTTGCAACCCTGGGACACCGTTTCGGAATACTCGAGTACTACCATAGGAGGAATAAGGTGATGGCCAGACAAATCGAGGGGACAAGGTGTTATAAGGTGAAGTTGACCGAATTGGTTCCATTGGAACACCGTATCCTTCAGTATGTGTTTATTTCTGTATCATGAAAACTGTCTTTTTCTAAATGTTCCAATGTGAAACCTTAAACCATGCTTATGTTATGCTCAAATTACTCGTACAATGATAACTATCTCATGTTAAGGTGCCAAATATGCAACCTTGAACCATACACGTGGTATGCTCGAATTACATGATTTATTAGAACTGCTAGAGTTTCATAGAACCTCACTGGGCTGTGTAGCTCATTTCACGTTTTTGTTTTCCTTAACAGGGTTCGAGACCAAGAGTGCTCGTGAATGGTATTAGATTATTTTCTTTTGAAGACCTTAAGTCGTATTATAGCGGATGGTTGTAGTACATATTCTATTGGATTGTATTAAGCTTGAAAACTAACCAGTTGTAAGCATGTAATATTTTGGAGTACTTTAATTATATATTGAAGTTATTTGATGTATTTCGAGCTTTTGAATTATGGACTGTAGTAAGTCCTGGCGAGAGTTGGGCAGGCGTTCCGCGGATACCCTTTGGTTTGCCTTAGGGAGAAGTGGGGACGTCACAGTTGGTATCAGAGAGCTTAGATTTCAGATCTTTGTAGTGTATCCAAGATTTATAAGTTTAGAATGCCGGACTGTGGGACAGATTTGAAAGTTAAGTGACCGTTTGTAGGGATAAAAATCAGAGCCGCTTCGCGTGGTCTCTGCGCGAGGTGAGATTGGGCCAAGCAGTGTTGTTGTTCTTACTATGTGGATGAGTGAAGACTTAAGTGCTCTGGTCTCTGCGCGAGGTGAGATTGGGCCACGTAGTGTTATGGTTCTACTATGTGGATGAGTAAAGACTTAAGTGCTCTTCTAGAGTAAAACTATGAATCATGAATGTGATAGATATAAACCCTTTATCTCGTTATTTGAGAAAAAATTGGATATGTATGTTGGGTAGGAATCTCAAATGTGGTGATTTACACTTGGAACCGGCCAGCTTGTGATGTGAATTACCTTGTTTTGGATTCTTGTACCCGAATACTTAAAAGTTGAGGGCGATGCTAAAGATTTGAGATCTCCATTTGCGTGGAATAAGAACGAATCGATATTTCACGTGAATAGTTACAGGAAACCAAAAAGCGTTTGGCTCAAATGGCGAAATAATTAAGAGCGGGAGATGGAGAAGATCGTAGCCCAGAAGATCCTAGTGTTAGGAATGAAGTTGAACGTGTTAGGGACCGGGAATCATCTAGTTCCAATTTATTTGAGTGAAGCACTACTTGTGGTCTTTTGTAGTGGAACGATGGGAGTAGAACTTAAGAGTTTGTGCCTTGGAGATGAATGTACTTTTGTTAACCACCTATTTACTTTTGTTTACTGACTTTGACTTTGTTTGAACTTTACTTGACTATAACTTGTGTTATGATTTAATGAACTCTAGTTTGTGTTTACTTGTATGGTGATAATGTTATTTGTGCAAGTGATTTCATTTTTCTTTAAAGTTGTTGCTGGTTTGTGTGTGTTGTTCAATTATGGCTTAGTGTGAGATTATGTATGTGCATATAGATTAATTGTAAATATGGAAACAAGAGGACAACGAAAGGGACGTCAACCTAAACAACCCCGAATTCAACGAGTAGATAATGGGTTTGATATTGATCAAAACGCTGAGAAAAGAGCTTGGGGAGTAGACGACCAAATGGGATTAGTTCTAACTCGTATGACTGATGTATTTGAGCTCTTAGTAGTTCAACAGGGTCAGGGGGTTGGACAAGGAAACTAACGTGGAAACCGAGAGATAGGGGAGGATCGAGTTTTGGAGCGGTTTCAGAAATTCTTCCCACCCAAATTTTCTGGAGGACCTGACCCAGAAGTTGCTGAAATTTGGTTAGAGAATATAAGGAATATATTCGATGCCTTGGACGACACAGAAGAAAGACAAGTCACTTTTGTTGTATTTCAACTTGAAGGAGCAGCTCGAGCCTGGTGGAATGTTATAAGAAACAAGTGGGAAAGGGATCAAACTCCAAGAACTTGGATAAACTTTGTACGAGAGTTTAATGAGAAATTTCATCATCCACTAGTCCAAGAAAAGAGAGAAGACGATTTTATAAAGCTGCGTCGAGAAACTTTGAGTGTGGCTGAGTACGAAACACGATTCACAAAATTATCTACATATACTCCAGAATTGGTGGCTATGGAACGGAAGAGAATAAGACGGTTTATCCAAGGATTAAATTTAGAAATCCAAGATGCCCTTGCCGCAGCAGAGATTGAAACATTTAATGACGCTCTCGAGAAAGCGCAAAGGGTGGAAAGCTTGAAATTTCAGCTGAGAGCTTTTCAAGCAAGGAAAAGAGATGCATCCGATAGTAGACTAAGAGAAACTGGACCACCACCCAAAGTTAGAAAGGAGTGGATGGAGTAAGACTATCACTTCCTTCACCACTCAGAAGGCCCTGCCCTTGTTTACTAACCTACTCGATCCAGGACTGGGTTCGGTCGAGTAGGTTGCAACCCTGGGACACCGTTTCGGTATACTCGAGTACTACCACAGGAGGAATAAGGTGATGGCCAGACAAACCGAGGGGACAATGAGTTATAAGGTGAAGTTGACCGAATTGGTTCCACTGGAACACCGTATCCTTCAGTATGTGTTTATTTATGTATCATGAAAACTGTCTTATTCTAAATGTTCCAATGTGAAACCTTAAACCATGCTTATGTTACGCTCAAATTACTCGTACAATGATAACTATCTCATGTTAAGGTGCCAAATATGCAACCTTGAACCATACACGTGGTATGCTCGAATTACATGATTTATTAGAACTGCTAGAGTTTCATAGAACCTCACTGGGCTGTGTAGCACATTTCACGTTTTTGTTTTCCTTAACAGGGTTCGAGACCAAGAGTGCTCGTGAATGGTATTAGATTGTTTTCTTTTGAAGACCTTAAGTCGTATTATAGCGGATGGTTGTAGTACATATTCTATTGGATTGTATTAAGCTTGAAAACTAACCAGTTGTAAGCATGTAATATTTTGGAGTACTTTAATTATATATTGAAGTTATTTGATGTATTTCGAGCTTTTGAATTATGGACTGTAGTAAGTCCTGGCGAGAGTTGGGCAGGCGTTCCGCGGATACCCTTTGGTTTGCCTTAGGGAGAAGTGGGGACGTCACAGTTGGTATCAGAGAGCTTAGATTTCAGATCTTTGTAGTGTATCCAAGATTTATAAGTTTAGAATGCCGGACTGTGGGACAGATTTGAAAGTTAAGTGACCGTTTGTAGGGATAAAAATCAGAGCCGCTTCGCGTGGTCTCTGCGCGAGGTGAGATTGGGCCAAGCAGTGTTGTTGTTCTTACTATGTGGATGAGTGAAGACTTAAGTGCTCTGGTCTCTGCGCGAGGTGAGATTGGGCCACGTAGTGTTATGGTTCGTACTATGTGGATGAGTAAAGACTTAAGTGCTCTTCTAGAGTAAAACTATGAATCATGAATGTGATAGATATAAACCCTTTATCTCGTTATTTGAGAAAAAATTGGATATGTATGTTGGGTAGGAATCTCAAATGTGGTGATTTACACTTGGAACCGGCCAACTTGTGATGTGAATTACCTTGTTTTGGATTCTTGTACCCGAATACTTAAAAGTTGAGGGCGATGCTAAAGATTTGAGATCTACATTTGCGTGGAATAAGAACGAATCGATATTTCACGTGAATAGTTACAGGAAACCAAAAATCGTTAGGCTAAAATGGCGAAATAATTAAGAGCGGGAGATGGAGAAGATCGTAGCCCAGAAGATCCTAGTGTTAGGAATGAAGTTGAACGTGTTAGGGACCGGGAATCATCTAGTTCCAATTTATTTGAGTGAAGCACTACTTGTGGTCTTTTGTAGTGGAACGATGGGAGTAGAACTTAAGAGTTTGTGCCTTGGAGATGAATGTACTTTTGTTAACCACCTATTTACTTTTGTTTACTGACTTTGACTTTGTTTGAACTTTACTTGACTATAACTTGTGTTATGATTTAATGAACTCTAGTTTGTGTTTACTTGTATGGTGATAATGTTATTTGTGCAAGTGATTTCATTTTTCTTTAAAGTTGTTGCTGGTTTGTGTGTGTTGTTCAATTATGGCTTAGTGTGAGATTATGTATGTGCATATAGATTAATTGTAAATATGGAAACAAGAGGACAACGAAAGGGACGTCAACCTAAACAACCCCGAATTCAACGAGTAGATAATGGGTTTGATATTGATCAAAACGCTGAGAAAAGAGCTTGGGGAGTAGACGACCAAATGGGATTAGTTCTAACTCGTATGACTGATGTATTTGAGCTCTTAGTAGTTCAACAGGGTCAGGGGGTTGGACAAGGAAACTAACGTGGAAACCGAGAGATAGGGGAGGATCGAGTTTTGGAGCGGTTTCAGAAATTCTTCCCACCCAAATTTTCTGGAGGACCTGACCCAGAAGTTGCTGAAATTTGGTTAGAGAATATAAGGAATATATTCGATGCCTTGGACGACACAGAAGAAAGACAAGTCACTTTTGTTGTATTTCAACTTGAAGGAGCAGCTCGAGCCTGGTGGAATGTTATAAGAAACAAGTGGGAAAGGGATCAAACTCCAAGAACTTGGATAAACTTTGTACGAGAGTTTAATGAGAAATTTCATCATCCACTAGTCCAAGAAAAGAGAGAAGACGATTTTATAAAGCTGCGTCGAGAAACTTTGAGTGTGGCTGAGTACGAAACACGATTCACAAAATTATCTACATATACTCCAGAATTGGTGGCTATGGAACGGAAGAGAATAAGACGGTTTATCCAAGGATTAAATTTAGAAATCCAAGATGCCCTTGCCGCAGCAGAGATTGAAACATTTAATGACGCTCTCGAGAAAGCGCAAAGGGTGGAAAGCTTGAAATTTCAGCTGAGAGCTTTTCAAGCAAGGAAAAGAGATGCATCCGATAGTAGACTAAGAGAAACTGGACCACCACCCAAAGTTAGAAAGGAGTGGATGGAGTAAGACTATCACTTCCTTCACCACTCAGAAGGCCCTGCCCTTGTTTACTAACCTACTCGATCCAGGACTGGGTTCGGTCGAGTAGGTTGCAACCCTGGGACACCGTTTCGGTATACTCGAGTACTACCACAGGAGGAATAAGGTGATGGC
>NW_020863307.1:0-53489 GCF_003713205.1 Coffea eugenioides | reverse complement strand
TAATTCCACCAAAATGTAAACTTATTTACAAACCCAAAAGTCAAATGTATGTTACAATATCAAATGTCAAAATATATCCTATCAATTAAAAAGTATAAGTACAAGAGGGTTATACACTCTAGTTCACATTCAATTGCTTCAGACCTCCATTCCTGTAAGGAAAACAAAAACTAAAGGAATGAACTAAAAGTCCAGTGAGGTTCCTAAACAAGCAATCATACCATGGAAACATTACATTTAACAATTTGCATACTTTGCACAGTAATATCCAGTCATTCAAGAAATAAACACTCAATCATTGGAAGGATACGTGCTCACTTGGAACCATTCATTCAAGTCATTCATTCATTCATTCGCCAACCATTTTCCTTATCCCTCCGACATTAGAAAACGTTTGCAAGTGAAAACTCCTTCAGTGATCTTGTCATTCATTCATTGATATCATTGCATTGAATTCACTGGTTAGTTCTCCACCAGACTTCGTGGTAATACTCAAGTATACCAAACATTGTCCCGAGATCACCAGCTGCCCGACCGAGTCCGCTTCTGGTTCGAGTCAACTGGCAACGAAGGGCAAGGGTCCAATACAGTCAAAAAGGCTTACATTCATGCACAAGTAGCATTCAATCATTTAATCATTGAAAATTTCATGTTCACTTAGGTTGAGTGCGATAAAGTACACACTCGCCTATCAAAAATTCATTTAACAATCATTAAAAAATATTTAACATTCAAGCAAACATTCACAACAATTCACATAGTCATTGAAAGCACAACATGCAAAGAACAATCACCAGTTTAAACAAAATAACGTCAAAAGTTTCCTTCCGGATTATGCCCTGGATCACTGACAAACCCTAAGAAAAACTAAGAGAAAATATTATGGTTCAACCATCCAAAGTTTAGATGAACCAAAGAAAATCCGAGTAACTACTAGTACAAAGGTGCAAATATGGTTTTGGAGTGAAAAGAGAACATTTAGACCCAAGGGACATGAGTAACCAAGAATTTCCTCATTCTAATCATAAACCAAACTCACAATGATTTAACAACTCCAACTTAAAGTTGGAAATGAATGTAAGGACAGCTTTAGGAAAATAGAATTTTTCCCAGTTTTGCCCGATGTTATTTGAAAAATCATATCTCAAGCTTATTAAGTCCAAAATTTATAAACTTTATACCGTTGGAAAATATATTCAAAGGGTTACAATTTCTTAAAAGACACCTTTGCAAGATTCTATCCACAAGTCAGTCAAAATCCAATCTCAAGTGACTACTTTATCCAGTAGAAAGACGGAACAAGAATGGAAATTCAGTCAAATTTGGAAAATCACAGATATTCGTAGGAATTGAAAAAAATTCTAAAACTTTCACGGTAGAAAGTACTCTGAATCTAGTTTCAAACGCAATAAGCAGAACTCAATTTGGATTTTTCTAAACCAAGATATGACAGACTTTCCTAGACTGCTCAGAGTCTCCTGCGAGAAAAATTTCAGCAGCACTTCCTTTGTATTTACCAATTTTTCTAGCCATTTCAAGGCTACACTTTCACCACAAGATAGCCCCAATCAAGTTCACAAGATATAGGATACATACAATATTTATTTTAACTACAAAACTAGCTATAACCAACAAATACCTAAGCTGGAAATTAACCAAACCCTAGCAACAACTTCACCAAACCCTAGCTAAACCATGAAATTACCATAAACATGCTTCGTTCAACTTCAATCATAACATATCTTACATAAATCTCAAAAAATAAGTAAAAAGAGATGTTTTCTAGAAATTTTACCTCAAAACCCCAAGATAACAAGCAACTCAAGAGCTTTCTTCCCCAAGTAACTCCACCAAAAGCTTCCCTCCAAGCTTAACTCAAGAATAATTGGTATGGATTTGGGTTAGTGTTTGGATTTATCACAAATCAAGCAAAGAAATCAAGATGGCATTTGGAAGTGTTTTCTGTCTTCTTTTCTCTCTCAATTTCGTCCATGAGGAAAGAAAAATGAAGGAAATTTTTGTCAATTGCAAGATAAAGACTAAAGGAAGTCTTAGTCAAAGAAAGCTTCCTACGTTGACACTTGTTACCCAACTATTTTGTCTTTCTTTTCCTTTCCTTAGTCAATAATGGTAGCTAACATAAGGATTAATTTAGGGGAATCTAAATGAAATAAAAACAAGGAGATTAGGGTAAGAAAGTATTCGTCAAGCGGTGTACTCAATCGGAAACAAATGGCGCACGTCGGTTCAAGCCTATTTCCCTTAACTCCCTTGTACTTTTGTTTTAACTTATGATTCACTAATTTATTATTAGTACTTCTAATCAAACATTTCCTCTTTCCTAATACTCACTCTTATCCACCAAATTTAGTGCACACACCTCACCAATCGATCACACTACCAAAATGCACAAAATCCTAACTTACTCTAACTTTAAAAGTAAAAGTAAAACTCTTGACTCAACTAATGAAATCACCATGAAATTTAGGACTAGTAAATAGTTAAATAGTCAAGTAAAGAAATATAGAAGGAAATATAAATTAATAAGAGAAAATGAGAGAAAATTCTAAAGGAATTTTCGGATCCTCACAAACATTCTTGAAATAGTCGTTCAAACCTCGAAATTAACATAAAAGTTCCACTTCCAACCAACAATTCAAACTTAATTTACAATCCAAAAGTAAAACATAGGATTACATTTCTAAAGATTTCAAATATATCCCATCTACAAAAGTACAAGTACGAGATATTATATACACTAGTTCACTGCTACTTGCTCCAGCCTCCACCCCTGCAAGGAAAATAAAACTAAAGGATTGAGCTAAAAGCCCAGTAAGGTTCCTAAACAAGCAATCAGGTAGGAAAACCATGGAAACATTACATTTAACAATTTGCATACTTAGTAAATTAAAAGGAAATATAAATTAATTTTTAAAAAACAGGAGAAAATTTAAAATAATTTTCGGGTCCTCACAAATTATCTCCTATAGTTCAAATAAAATATGTTTTCTTTTTCTTTAGGTGACTCCTACTGCTATTTTTTATTATGCCGGCTTTGCAAATGGCCAAATCATCAAGATATACCACAGCATAGCTAGTTAGGAAATAAGCATCAAGAATAACTGCTTTGAACTAGGTTGGGATTCATATTGCAAAGATAACCTTATTGATGAATACGACAAGCTTTTCCTGTGAAACAGAGGAAACTTGAGCTACGATGCCCTAGCTTTTGACAGTACACAGAGCCTCATTAATATGCCATGGACGTTGCCTTTGCCAATGCTACCAAGCTACTGTTCATCTCTTACAGGAAATTATTCTCTCATGCAAGCTCTTCCCTTGCAATGTTTTATAGTACACATAATAATCAGAAGCTGCTGATTTTTGTGTAGGTGGTGAACCTAGTGTTGGATCCTTAATCCAACATTGGACTTATATGTGAATAATTATGTGTTGTAAACTGTTAATTAAGGTTAAACCCAATTAAAGTGATCAAATACAGTTTGGACTTAATGTATCTAATAGGGTGTGAGCCTTTAATGTGTAGAGACTTAAGGGCTCCTATTTCTATGGTGGGCTGAAATAGGGTTCCAAAAGGTAATAGGAATATTACCTATTGTCGCGCCCCACTTTTCGATTCGAGTTGAATTGTGTGGTGTGTGGTGTGTAATGTGTGAACGTGTGCAAAATGAAAAGTAAAAGGCCATGGGACCCAGAATGCGACGATTTGGCCAAGTGAAGTTCAAAAGGGTTTTTTTTGTATAAAAAATGGAGTCGCCACTTGGTATAGAGTTAGGGTGTACCAAGTCACCCAAAAAGTGTTTTTGTTTTTGAATAAACAATAAATAAACCCTTTTTGAGAACTTTTGGGTCTGCGTAACCAAAAGAGGGATCGGGGGTCACATTTGACGAAGGGGAAGGCAAGGACAGAAATCCAAGGCACCCCTTCGACCTAGCCAAGGCTAGTTGCGTGACTTAAGCCAATTTTCCTAATTTTTCTACCCAAGGTATGTATCGCGTGTTGGATATGTCTATATGAATGCAAAAACCTAGACCTAGGGGGATTGGGGGAAATTTCTCTCCAAAGGTTGAGTGGTGCCAATCACATTAATTGTGAAGCCCAATAATGATCCTTTTGGAGAGGTCACACCTAAACCTAAATGACGTGAAAAATGAGTGGAATGCATGCTATGTGAAAGTGTGAGCTTGTGTGAAGTGAGAAAAATGATAAAAGTAATAAGATAAGAGTGAAGGTGTGCAAATGTAGATGAGAGTACTCGTGTGCGAGTGAAGATAAAATGCTCGTGTGCAAGCGAAGATAAAAAGTGTTCGTGTGCAAGTGAAGGCAAAAAAGTGTTCGTGTGCAAGTGAAGGCAAAAAAAGTGTTCGTGTGCAAGTGAAGGTGATAAAAGGTGCATGTGTGCAAATGAGACAAAAGTGAAAGTGTAATGATAGAGTGGATTGAGAATGCATGAGCCTAGGGAATTCATGCAAATTGGGTACGGGGAGACCTAAATCGTGACTTGATTTTCCCTTTGATTAGAAGGCGAAACTAGCGTGCTAAGGCTATCGAGTAGCCACACTCGCTCGTTTCCCTTATCAGAAGGGGACACTCAAGCAAAATGAACCCTATAGCTAGCATGGGATGCAAAACCTAAAGTGAGGGGAAAAGGGGGTCGAGAAGCATGCCAAATGATAAACTAAGGAGAAAAAAAAATGCGTGATATGTGGTGATCATGCAAATAATGCATTAATGAAAATCCAAGGAAAAATCCTATTGGGTCTAGCGTTGGACTAGCCCATCTATGAATTCCGACTAGCGTTGGACTAGCGGAAACGTACATTCATCCATTCCATTCATTCATGGTTATGAAAGCAAGTAGACATGCCAAAACGCTCGTAAACACGTAGCACGTAGCACTTAGCATGCTCGACTAGATGCAAGAGCCTACTAAAGCAATTTAACATGTAACAACAAAAGCAAGCAACCAGGGGGAAGGGGAAGTGGACCAGATGCTCTCCGAGCCCTATCTATTACAAGCCAGGAGGTGTACACATACCCCATGAAAGCATAAAGGGAAAGGGGAAATGGACCAGATGCTCTCCGAGCCCTATCTATTACAAGCCAAGAGGTGTACACATACCCCATAAAAGCATAAAGGGGAAGGGGAAATGGACCAGAGGCTCTCCGAGCCCTATCTTAAATAAAAGTAAAAGCCAGTAAATGCATGCAAGGAGGTAAGGAAAGCGGAGTAGGCATGCAATTTCACATAACACGTAGGAGCACATAGAGTCAAATGAAGTGCAAAATGGGGGATAGAGTGTACCTCCCTTGAAGTGACGCCCTAACGTAGTGAAATTACTAACTTACCCTCCAAAATAATAAAAAAGGTCAAGGTACCTCAAATAGTAGAATATAACAAAAAGACGGCTTAAGCTAAGACCATCAAAACAAAAGGTTAAGGCACCACTTTAATGATATAATATAAATAATCCAAATGGCATTCATCAAATCATAAAAAATTTCCTCCATCACAACTTAAATGTAGTCAAAGGTACTTTAAAGATCAAGGAGAAGGCATGGCCTATTCGATTTCCAAGTGAAGCATCTATTAAGGACTCAAACATATCCCTTACCCAAACACTCGAGTCAATCGAACATTTAAGAACTTTAAAAGTCCAAAACAAAACAAGGGTCAAGCAATCCAACACATAAACATGGAATTGAACAATTAGAAGCACTTAAATGCCTAAGATCAAATACGGATCAATGAGTGGTTTCACTTGCATTTTAGGATCCAAAAACAACCATCAAACAATCAAACCAAAACCAATTAAAATGTTTTAAGAACTTTAAAGGTCCAAAAGCAAGAAAAAAAAAGTTAAGCAGCAAATTTACTTAGGAAAGTTAAGGAAAACGGGCAAACATAAGCTCATTTAAACACAAGTTTCACAAATTCATGCTCTAAGTATCACCCAAACAAATGAAAGCAAATGAGCAATCGAGTTGCGAAGTTGAAGCTACCAAAGA
This sequence comes from Coffea eugenioides, assembly GCF_003713205.1. Lineage (NCBI taxonomy): Eukaryota > Viridiplantae > Streptophyta > Magnoliopsida > Gentianales > Rubiaceae > Coffea > Coffea eugenioides. The sequence continues at coordinate 47,458 of NW_020863307.1, read as the reverse complement.
CTCAATTGTGAACACTACCCAAGCATTCAAACTCAATCAAGCACTTTTAAGAACTTCAAAGGTTCGAAGGCAAAGAAAAGGTGGAGGAATGGTTCAAAAACATTTTAGGGCCTAATTGCAAGAAATGGAACCTAATTGGGTCTTTATAGCATTGCTGAAAAAAAATTACAGGGACCCAATTGACTAATTTTCTAATTATTTGGGCCGTAGTGAGTCTAGGGGAAACTTGGGGGGTCAAAATGCAAATTTTGAAAAGCTTTTTTTTTCATGCAAAACATGCAAGAACGTGAAACAGGTTCTGCAATGAAGAAGTGTTTCTGCAATCAAGAAATATTACCGCAGGTTACACTTTTTGCAAGCAAACTCCAACTTCAGCACAAGTTTGATCAAAACATTTCAAACAAGACGTCCAAAACCCTTATCCCAGCAACATGCAACATGATTTCAACATCCAAGCAAAGCAAAAACATAGCAGGGAAATTGTTCAAAATGTTAGAAGATGGCTTGGCAGAATTCTAGTTCATTCCTTTTTAGCAATTGTCTGGTCATGGTTCAAATGCTCCAAAACCCAAACATGTAAACCCAAACCAATCTTCCAAATCTTCTTTTTGCAAACAAGGTTAACTAACAAACTGAATGGCCGACACTTTAGGGAGCCAATGCAGGTAAGGAAACAGCAAAGAGAATGCGACAACTTTTTTTGGTTCTGCTGCAAATTTTCATGTGCAAAGTTCTGCATTTCAGCAAAGCAAATGCGTGCAACAGCCTTGAAATTACTCCAATCCAACATGGCTAAACACCTATGAACAATGGGACTCTTGGAGGATTTTCTTGCTAAGTTTCATGCAATGAACGAAAACAAGCAGCTTATGCGACTGATTTAATTAAGCTTCAACAACCGAAAATAAAAACTGCTGCACTTTGCTTTCAACTTAGATTTTCGATTCAAAAACAGCTTTGATTAGATGTTTTCAACTCCAATAAACTTCATTCAGACCAAACAAACAGAAAGACTTGACAACTTTATTCAGGCATACAGGAAACTTTTAAACTTCAACAAGCAGTGTTCTTGAACTTCAGCATTTTGCATGACAAGATGCACTAAAACATCTCAAACCACAAACCCAAACTCAAATTCCTATTAAGCTTATCATGCTTGCAAACTAAGGCTGGAAACCTGAGTTGCTCAATCAACAAACGAAATGAAAGAAAAGTGCAGGCCTTTATATGCATCAGAAAAAACTACAAGCACCAGTGGGTTTATAAGGTGACTAAATGTGAAGTTGCAGCAGAGGAAAAATAACACTCATGCAGACAATTTTTCTACCTTTCTCATAAAACTTCAGATGTTGACGCACAGATCAGAAGAAAAACCATGCGGCCTTAGCAAAAAATTCTGAAACTTTACCATTTAGCAGTCTCACGCGACACTATCATGTAAGCAAAGAAAATTATGATAACTAGCAAGTTTGGACTCATTCATGGGTTCATTTCTGCAAAGGTTTTAGCTTTCATATGCGCAGGAAAATCTACCATGGGCATGAACTCAAAACGTGTAAGCCTGTCTACTGGTTCCATAAAACCCCACTCAAATCACTTTGAATCAAAACAACCAAATCATGATATGAAACCATAACTACAGTTGCTGCCTTTCCCCCCCCCCTGAGAATCCGAAACAAAAGACTCCAATTTTTGACATTTTCAGCAGTTTTTATCCGATGTAATAAGCCTAATGAATCAACAAAACTACAAAACTCTAGAGTTCTAACTCACTGCCTAACAAAGCTTGGAGATATACACTCCGTATGCCAGATTGAAGCAGATAGAGACAACAGCAACAAACCATCGAAACAGAGAACTAAAAGCAAAAGTCCAACTCAGTCACGAAGGAAATTGGAGAAGCTAAAACTGGGGAGGCTAAAGAAATCAGTTGTAGGAAGATACCTGAAGTTTTTGATCGATGGAAAGAAAGTGAAAGCTTTGGTCTTTCTTCCTGCTTCGATAGCTTCTTCCGCCGCCTGTCTCCTTAATTCCCTTTGCTGGTTTTTCCCGTTTTCCGTCGACTTCGCCTCTCAATATCCTAGCAGTTCCAACCTTTATCAGTTAGTATCCCCCTTAATCTCCCCAAAATTCTTACTCTCTCGCTCTCTGTTTTTCTCTCAAACACTCTGCAGTCAAACGTGAGCCTCTCCGTTGAACTCTGGTTCAGATTTTTCCTCTCTCTTTTGCCCCGTTCTCCTCTTTCTTTTGCCGTGGCTTTTTTCGTCAATCTCTTCTCCAAAAAAAAATCTCCCCCTTGCGGCTGGCTTTTTCCTTTTGCTTTTATATGGACTCCAAGGCCCTTAAACCCTCCACTGAATGGTCAGGATGAAGGCCAGCCTCTGCCTTCATCCTGCCCTTCAATGGCACGTACGAAGTGTCCTTGGCAAGCTGCAAAAAAAAAAAAAATACAGCCTGCCTGCCGCAAGCGTTTTTTTTTTTTTTTTTTTTTTTTATAAAGAAAACAACTTGAAGATTACAGAAAATATAAATAATAAAATATAAATAATAATAATAACAAAATTACACAAACCCGGTAATAATGATAATAACAAAACAAAAATAATTTTAAACAAAACAAAAAAAAACTAAACAAAAATGGCCATTTTTAAATTTTCCAATTTTTCATTTTTTCATCATTTTCTTTTTCTCAAAATAACTTAAAAAATAACTAATGTGCCCAAAGATTGAATTTAAAGAAATAAACATATTTTTGTGAACAAATTTTCCCCTTTTTTTTCCTTTTTTTTTTCCTTTTCTTTTTTTTCATTTTTTATGATTTTTCATTTTCATTTTTCTTTCAAGAAAGCATTGAATAAAAACAAAAATGACTAAAATGATTTTTCTTTTCTTTCTAAAACTCTATAAACTTAAAAACTAAAAAAAAAACTAAAAAAAAACTAAAAACTCAAATCTAAAACTTAAAAGTGATTAAAAACCTGAAATGACAAAACAAAATAAATGAATAGACAAACTAAAAGGGCAAAATGAATAAAACTAAAATAAAAATAACAACTAAAAATGCAAAACACACAACAATGAACTAAATGCAAGCGATTTAAAATAAAAATCATGAAGTAAATGCCACATACAAATTATTCAAAATTTGGTGTCTACAGTTTGCCCCTCTTTGTCTGAGTTTTGAAAAAACTTGAGACAAAGAAGTGGACACCAAATACTTACCTGTGTTATTGGGCTGCAAAAGATTCCAACGAACCGGAATTCTAATACGAGACTGACCCGAACATGAAAAATAAGACGGGACTGACCCGAATAGAAATTTAAACGGGACTGACCCGAACAAGAATTTAAACGGGACTGACCCGAACAGAAATTTAAACGGGACTGACCCGAACAGAATTTAAACGGGACTGACCCGAACAGAAATTTTTAAACGGGACTGACCCGAACAGAAATTTAAACGGGACTGACCCGAGAATTTAAACGGGACTGACCCGAACAGAATTTAAACGGGACTGACCCGAACAGAATTTAAACGGGACTGACCCGAACAGAATTTAAACGGGACTGACCCGAACAGAAATTTAAACGGGACTGACCCGAACAAGAATTTAAACGGGACTAAACGGGGAACTGGACCCGAACAGAATTTAAACGGGACTGACCCGAACAGGAATTTAAACGGGACTGACCCGAACAGAAATTTAAACGGGACTGACCCGAACAGGAATTAAACGGGACTGACCGAACAGGAATTTAAACGGGACTGACCCGAACAGAATTTAAACGGGACTGACCCGAACAGAATTTAAACGGGACTGACCCGAACAGAAATTAAATGGACTTCACTGGGGAAGTTTGAGACAAAGAATTGAATTTTTACCTGAGAGTAGTTCAAATTTTTGTACCTAGAGGGAGATTGGATCTCTGTAGTTGAAGCGATGGCTGATATTGGTCCTTATAATCCAACTTTGCAAATAACATTGCTTTAGGTTTGAAAAAGAGAATGATCGCTTTCATTTTGTGACCGCAGTGTTCCTGCAAGAAAATAATAAATAATAATGGATTTGCCACCATTATTTGATCCGGTTTGCCTTGTGAATCGTGTAAACATGAGTCTTGTACTATTTTTGCCTCTGTTCTGCGGCATCCGTCTTGGTCGAACTTGTGACTTTGCAAATTCTAAGACTGATAAAATACGGATTGACCACGTCACCCAATCCAGGTGGTAGCTTTGTTGCATGTTACTCCCTGTATCTGATGATTGAATCCCCTATTTTTGCTCAAACCTTTGGGTTTATCACTCATTTGAATTCAATGGTAAAAGAATGATGCGTGAAAATTTGTCATATAACGATCAATGTATATGCAAGATTATTTCCTATGTCAGGCAAAGATGAGCATGCAAAAGAATGTAGACAATCATAAGCAGTCATACACAAATAATTGAGAACAACCAAAAGATTCACAAAGATACATTTTGTAAAGAACAATACAAATTTAGCCAACGAAAATCATATTCAAGACTTTGGATATTTTGCTTCGGAATCCGATACTGGCAAAAGTATTACAAACATGAGGAAAAACTCCAAACGAACCAGGTCACCAGCTGTTCCTTCTCGCGCTCGTCTGTTGTGAAAACCTACCTTGGCGCCCTTTCGGGTTTTCACCAAAGTTGCCCCCACCCTGTTTGTTTTTTGTTTTTGTTTTTCTTTTCTTCTTTTCTTTTTGTTTTTGTTTTTCTTTGCTTTTTGTCTCTTCTCTTTTTTTTTTTTTTTTTTTTACGAGGCGCCCTTTCGGGTTTTCGCCTGAAGAATAAAGACACATCTCGACCATGATCGACTCAGAAACATGAGTTAAAGGTTTCAGGCATCAGTAAAATGCACTTCCCTTGTAGATTAGGCGAAGGCATTACAGACATCATTTGCCAGTTGATTATCAAATTTTGCTAATAGAAATGCAACAAATGACGGAAGCCAGGACTTTGGGCTTTGTAATGAGGTCAGGTGGGATGTTTTCCAGAAAGGTTAAGGCTTGAAAGCAAGTTCGATGCCAGGGGTAAAATAAACTGAGATTGCATCATTTCCGATTTTGAATGAAACCGGGGAAAATTTGCCCCAGTTTAATCGGATTTTCACTCTTTGCATTTTCTTCATTGCATTTTCCTCACTTTTGCATTTTTCTTTAAAAATTAAATTTGCCCCAGTGTGGGGTTCTTTTCCCTTTCTTTTGCTCATCTCTCTTTCAAAATTAAAATTTTGCCCCAGTGTGGGGTTTGCAATCCTCAGGGGTTATCAAACGAAAATTTTGTCAATTGGCTCAAAGGGGACAAGTAGGGATAAAATATTTTAAGTGTAAAAGAAGATGGCCTGACTTGCATTTCGCCATTTTGCATGAATTTCTAAAGAAAATTTGCACGATCAAATGAAAAACTTTTTGCACATATCTGAGTTGATGGGTTGAGGGAATGCCCGTCCATCCATTTCTGCTAGAATAAGGGCTCCGCCAGGTAATACCTTTTGGACAATGAACGGCCCTTGCCAATTCGGAGTAAATTTGCCTTTAGCTTCATCTTGCATCGACAAAATCCGCTTCAGTACCTTATCACCTTCTTCAAATGCCCGCCGATGGACCTTTTTGTTGTAAGCTCGGGCCACCCGTTTCTGATAACACTGACCATGACAAATAGCATTGAATCGCCTTTCATCGATCGACGTCAATTGTTCATGGCGCTGCTTTATCCAGTCAGCCTCCTCCAATTTAGCCTCCATAAGGATTCGCAACGAAGGAATTTCAACTTCGGCTGGTAATACAGCTTCCATTCCATACATGAGTGAATACGGTGTTGCTCCAGTCGATGTCCGGATAGAAGTCCGATACGCCATTAGTGCATAGGGCAACTTTTCATGCCAATCGCGATGCCTTTCAGTCATTTTGCGAATAATCTTTTTCAAATTCTTGTTCGCGGCTTCTACGGCTCCATTCATCTGAGGCCTATAAATGGCGGAGTTGCGGTGTCTGATCTTGAATTGCTCACATAGTCCATCCACCATGTCATTGTTCAGATTTTTGGCATTGTCCGTAATAAGCGTTTCAGGCACCCCAAAGCGACAGATGATGTGATCTCTCAAGAAATTGGCAACTACCTTTTTCGTCACATGTTTGAACGATTCCGCCTCAACCCACTTGGTAAAATACTCAATTGCCACCAATATAAACCGATGTCCATTTGAAGCAGGAGGATCGATTGTACCAATCACGTCCATACCCCACATTGAACAGGGCCACGGGGCGGTCATGCTATGCAACTCAGCGGGTGGAGCGCGTATAATGTCACCGTGCATTTGGCATTTTATACATCTCCGGACAAAGTCTATACAATCATGCTCCATAGTAAGCCAGAAGTATCCGGTTCTCATGATTTTCTTCGCTAGCAAATGGCCATTCATGTGAGGTCCACAAACGCCACTATGCACTTCTTTCATCATATACTGAGCTTCATCTTCGTCAACGCACCTTAAAAGGTTCAAATCAGAGGTTCTTTTGTACAACACTTCACCATTTAAGAAAAATTTAGAAGCCATTCTACGCAGAAAACTCTTGTCTTTTGAACCAGCATGGAGAGGATAAGACCCAGTTTTGAGGAACTCCTTAATATCATTGAACCAAGGAATACTGTCAGAAGACTTGTCTACAGCCCAACAGTGGACTGGCTTGTCTTGAAACTGAATCTGGATCGGTTCGATCTTCAACTCATCTGGATACTGAATCATAGAAGCTAAGGTGGCCAAAGCATCGGCAAATGCGTTTCGGGCTCGTGGGAGATGTCTGAACTCCAAATTTTGAAATTGCTTGGCCAGAGTGAGCAAACTACAATGGTAGGGCAGAATTTTTGAATCTTTGGTTATCCACTGCTTCAAAGTTTGGTGCACGAGTAAATCGGAATCACTGAAAGCTACCAACTCCTTGATCTCCATTTCCAAAGCCATTTTGAGACCAAAAATGCAGGCTTCATACTCAGCCATGTTGTTTGTGCAAGGAAATTGTAATTTGGCAGCGGCAGGGTAGTGTTTTCCTTCAGGCGAAACCAGAACGGCTCCAATTCCAGCTCCGAGCGAATTTGAAGCTCCGTCGAAGAAAAGCCTCCATTCAGGGCTCTGCTCACTTATATCGTCCGTGGCGCCTACAAATAAGATCTTTTCATCAGGGAAATAGGTGTGAAGTGGTTGATAGTCATCATCCCTCGGATTTTCTGCCAAATGATCAGCTATAGCTTGCCCCTTGACGGCCTTCTGAGAAGTGAAAACAATATCGAACTCTGAGAGAACTATCTGCCACTTAGCTAGATGCCCAGTCAACATCGGCTTCTCCAAAAGATACTTCAAAGGATCAGATCGGGAAATAAGATAAGTGGTATGGCTCAACAGGTAATGTCTCAGCTTTTGAGCCGCCCAGGCCAATGCACAGCAGCTCTTCTCGATGAATGAATAATTAGCCTCGTACTGCGTGAACTTCTTGCTTAGGTAGTAAATGGCCTGTTCTTTCCTTCCAGAGTCATCGTGTTGCCCGAGAACGCAACCTACGGCTCCGTCGAGCACAGATAAGTACATGATCAGCGGTCGGCCCGGTTTGGGTGGCACCAGGACCGGAGGCTGCAGCAAATAATCTTTAATCTTGTCGAAAGCCTGTTGACACTCCTCATTCCAGTACAACGGCACATTCTTTCTTAATAATTTGAACAACGGCTCACATGTGGCCGTTAATTGGGCAATGAACCTCCCAATAAAGTTGATCTTTCCTAAGAAGCTTTTCACGTCTTTCTGAGTCTTTGGCACTGGCATATCTCGAATGGCTTTGATTTTTGCCGGATCTATCTCTATGCCTCTCTTGCTCACGATGAAACCCAACGATTTACCAGCTGGTGCCCCAAAGGCGCATTTCGCAGGATTTAACTTCAAATTGTATTTTCGCAGCCTTTCAAATAGCTTTCTCAAATCATCCAAGTGGTCCTCCGTCCTTTTAGACTTGATTATGATGTCATCCACGTAGACCTCCATCTCCCGGTGGATCATATCATGAAATAGGGTTGTCATGGTCCTCTGATACGTTGCTCCAGCATTCTTTAAACCGAAAGGCATGACTCGGTAGCAAAAGGTACCCCAAGGGGTAATGAAAGCAGTTTTCTCCCGATCTTCTTCTGCCATCAAGATTTGGTGGTAACCAGCAAAACAATCGCAAAAGGATTCAATCTCATGTCCGGCAGTATTGTCTAAAAGAATGTGAATATTTGGTAGAGGGAAATCATCTTTAGGACTGGCTTTATTAAGGTCTCTATAGTCAACACAAACTCTCACCTCTCCACTCTTTTTTGGAACAGGGACTGGGTTTGAAAGCCAAATTGGGTAATGGGAAACAATGATAATGTTGGTTTTGAGTTGTTTTTCAATTTGCTCTTTTATTTTGAGGCTCATATCTGGTTTGAATTTTCTGGGTTTTTGCTTTACGGGTGGAAAAGAAGGGTCTGTGGGTAACCTGTGCACTACCACGTCAGTTGAAATACCAGTCATATCATCATAGGACCACGCAAATACATCCTGGAACATAGTCAAGAACTCAAGCATCTCTTTTTCTGGCTCTTATTCAAATGAATACTAATCTGCACCTCCTTAACTTCATCCTCAGTTCCAATGTTAACCTTTTCTGTTTCTTCCAGGTTCGGTTTCGGTTTTTCCTCATATTGTTCAAGATCCTTTGCAAACGAATCGGATACTTCCTCATTATCACTCTCGCTTTGGAGTTCGGATTCACAAACCTCCAAGTCATGAGTGATATAGAGATTGCCATTATCGAATTCCAGAATTGTGATATCCAAAGGATCAAATAATTTTATTTTTGGCCATCTGAAAGAATTAACGAATGTGGGATAATAAGCAAATAAACATACAACAAACAAATGAAACAAGCAATATGAATATAAACAAACGAATAAACAACAACATGTCAAGAACAACTTGTGCATTTTCATAAAACCTTTGATTGAAAGCAAAACAAAAGAAAGCAAACGGAAACAATATTTACATATGCAAATTTTAGCCGAAAGTAAAGATGCTTTCATTAACTATTTACAGATGCAAAAGTACTTTTCCATGAATCCATATAAATGACAAACCCCCTAGATTTACCGAAACTCCTTCTGAACAGGCAGGAACTCGGCAGTCCAATTAGAAATAGACCCCTCAGGGATGTCAGGAAATTCGGCCTCGCTCAGGAAATTGTCTTCAAATATTGCCCCAACGAACAACTGGGACAAACTATTCTCGATTTCTTCAGTTGAATTACCCTCTGATGTGATTATTTCAGTTGGCCGGGGAAAAGTATACCACAGTGGTGGAATATCGAAAACCCTTTGCCGGCCCTCCTTTTCTGCTCTTTTACGCTCTTTCATCTCCTTGAAATCCTTGGCGGTTGGTCTGAAACCCAAACCGAAGGTATCTCTCTTTTCTACTATCTTCACTGGCTTCAGGATCCCTTGTAGTTCACGCCCCAACCCCTTGTCGAATTTGTATCCTCCACGAATCATTTCTCTGGCCATCATTACACTGGCTTTTGAGGGAGTTTGTTCCTCCGTGGTTATCCAACTTACGGAGACTATATCGGATGTGCTGTGAGGGGACATGGTAACACTTTGACTACCCTCCTCTTTAACTCCAGAATCGGTGATCACCAGGCAGTCCTCTTCAGCAAAGATAGTGATTAGCTTGTCATTTACCACGAACTTGAGTAATTGATTCAACGAAGACGGCACGGCCCCAGACTTGTGAATCCATGGTCTTCCAAGCAAGATATTATAAATGCTCGGGAAGTTCATGACTTGGCAAGTTATTTGAAACTGGGCGGGCCCCATCTCGATTACTAAATCTGCCTCTCCTATCGGCTCCCTTTGAGCTCCATCAAACCCTCGAACGATAGTCCCTGAAGGCCTCAGCTTGACGTCTTGCAATCCTAGTTTCTCTAAGGTACTCCACGGACAGATATTCAGTGCGGATCCATTATCGATTAACACCTTAGGCAGCATTTTTCCGTTGCACCTCACTGTTATGTACAACGCCTTATTATGTCCAATGCCCTCCGTCGGCAATTCATCATCAGAAAAAGCAATTTGCTTCTTGAATAATACACTCCCCACCACGTTTGAAAAATTATCAACAGAAATGTCTCTCGGAATTTGAGCTCTTGTTAATACATCGATCAATGCATCCCTATGCACGTCCGAGGAGAAAAGTAGGTCCAACATGGTTATCTGGGCAGGTGATTTGCTTAGCTTTTCCACTATGTTGTATTCACTTCTCTGGAATCGTTTAAGGAAATCCACGGCTTCTTTCTCGGTAATTGTTGGTTTGAGGGGTGGCTCAGAACTATTGGCTTGAATTGGAGTAGTAGTCTCAAATGGATTTACAGTTTTCCCCGATCTAGTAACTACTGACACTTCCTTCTTTGCAGTTGAATTTTCCCCGATCTGTACGCTAGGCTCATCGTAATTCCACGGCACTTGTTGCAGACTTAATACGGGCTCCTGCTTCGGGAATTCGATGACTACTGGTTCCAAAGCTTCATTCTCCGCTGGCGTGAGATCTAAGACAAAAGGCTTGTTATCTTCTTCGAATGGCAACTCTATGACAAACGGTCGGTCCGTGACCCCAAACACTTCAGCTTCTATTGCCAATTTCTTAATTTGTTCCTCGTACTCCGCATCGTCCATAATAACCCCAACGTGCTCTGGCAAGGGGTTTTGATTTACGTTTGGCCCTTGCGGCTCCCTCTTTCTGATCACGATTTCTCCAGACTCAACCATATCCTGAACTTTATGCTTTAGCGCCTTACAATCCAAAGTTGCATGCCCAGGTGCCCCTGAATGATATGCGCAAACAGCTTGCGGGTTATACCAAGCGGGCATGCCATACGGATAGGTAGGAGGTGGTACTGTACCAATTTTTCCGGAGGCCTTTAACTGGTCGTACAGTTGGTCTAAAGGCCTACCTAAATTGGTAAAAGTACGGCTTGGGGGTCGGTTGTAAGGTTCATGAGGTTGAGGATGATTGTAAACAGGTCTATTTGGAGGAGGAAATCTTGGGTTATATGGTGGACGAAGTCGGTTTTGGGGTGGATTTGGTTGGGAAATTTGGAAAGGGGCTGAAGGTGGGTTAGTATAGTTTGGGCGAGGTCGAGGGTGGTGGATATTGGTAGTATATACATGGTTTGGGCTTGAATAGTAGTAAGGGTAAGGTTGTTGGTAGGTTGGGTTGTGTTGGCATCGGGGTCGGGGTGAAAGGTTGTGGTTCCAAACAAAGGTTGTATCTCCTTCTTTCTTTTTGAATGGTGGTTTCTTTTCACTGCTTCCTCGCCCTTGCAAAGCTTCTACTTGCGATTTCAGGGCAGATACATTAACAATTTTCCCAGCTCTTACAAAGTCGTCAAATTCTTCAAGTTTATTTACAATTGCAGCAAACGAACATCCGGTCATACGGAAAATCTCTTCGAAGTACGGCGGATCATGGGCCTTTATGAAAGTACGTATGATTTCATCCTCGGTCATTGGTGGCTCGACCTTAGCAGCTACCTTTCTCCACCTCTTAGCATAGGTCTTGTGGTCCTCAGAAGGCTTCCTTTTCGTTCCTTCCAGAGTAGTCCGGGTTGGCGCTAGCTCACAGTTATACTCATATTGTCGAATGAAGGCATTGGACAGATCGAGCCAGGTCTTCACTTCCTCTGGCTTTAGGTTGGAGTACCAATCGAGAGCATCCCCTTCTAAGCTTTCTGGAAATAATCTCAACGGCAAATTCTCGTCATCCACTGGCTTGCCCAACTTGTTAGCAAACAAGCGCAGGTGCGTTTTAGGGTTGCTGGTACCATCATATTTGTTGAACTTCGGGGTCTTGAACCCCACCGGCAGTTGTACGTTTGGAAATAGGCACAAATCATCGTAGTCCAGCACCCCTTGCTTGCTTAAACCTTGGCTCTTGCGGATGAATTCATCGAAACGATCCAATCGCTTAAGCAACTTTAGATCAACCGGGGCAGATGACTCTCCCATTTCTGGCTTGTTTTGAAAAACGTGCTCCGGCACAACAGGCTCTGCGGTAGTTTGGAAAAAAGTCGGTGGATTTACATGCATGTTTGGATCACCCTGAGGCTGGAATCCTTGCCCATAAGGGGGATAGAAAGGAGGATTTTGAGTATAAGCATATTGCGGGTTGAAAGTTCCCTCAAACGTGGTTTGAATTGGAGGAATAACAAATGGTAACGTGGTTTGAATTGGCGGAATAACAAATGGTTCGGATTGTGTTTGTTTGATGGGCGGAGACTCGGGTTGCACTCCGCTACTAACGAGCTCATCGATCAGTTTCTTTTGGGCGGCCATTTCAGATGCCATCTCCCCAAATTTAGTGAGCAATTCGGTCAACTGAACCCCGGGACTTGCAATCTCCGGCTGGGTCGTTGCAACGGTCTTTTCCGATGACTCTTGCTGGGTACTCATGTCTACACGATTCCTTTGGGCCTTACTTCGGGATCGCGTTATAATGGGGCTTCGTCGAGAAGCTATGTTTAAAATTCTACCTGAGATGCCAAAAGACTTCTTTAGATAAGCCAACGTATTAGATTATTCTTGGCAATTTATTCAAAAAAGAGAAAAAGAAAAAGACATGAGTTAGTAATTATTCAAACAATTCGGATGCATGTCCTATTTGGGGGGCCCTTTTTGTGCCAAGGGTAGGCCTAGCATGATGCAACACCTTCGAAATGGGACCCGTAATACAAACCTGCTTTTGACAATAATCCAAAATGAGAGCAAAAGAAAAATCATTTTCATTGATAAACTTGCCAATATTTACATCATGTCACCAAGACGATTTCGTACAAGATTACCAAAACTTCTGAACCTATCTAATACAGAGTCCTTTGTTTCCCTAGCATATGGAATTCTAACACATTCAGTTTGGTCATATAATTCTGCACATTTCCTTTTCAGCTCTTGACGCCTTCCTCGTTCATTTTCATACAATTGCTTGCTTTGCTCGGCCATCCCTTTGTATGCTTCGACAGACTTACTTAACTGCAGAATTTCCCTATCTTTTGCTTCGACAATGGCCTTTAATCTTTTCACCTCCTCAGCTGGCTCATCTTGTGTTTCTTGTGTGGCGGACCTTCTCACCCAGTCTTCGTATTGCGGAGTGGTCAATCCCCTTTGTTTGAGTTCCGGAACGTACTTGACGCGTTCGTCGTCGGACAACGTCTCCCAGGCCTCATTAAGAAGGATCTTCATCGGAATTTCTCTCGGACATATCCCTTTGTCGAAAATGATGGTAAATGTAGTCAGATCAACTGCAGACGGCACATCTTGAACTCGCCCTAATTGTCGGAGGAACCTTCTTGGATTGTATGCCATGATACCCTGAGTACCCAATAAAGGAACAAACTCGGATGCCTTGGTGCGAAGAACAGGCTTGACACAATTGGTCCAATCCAATACCCATCTCACATTTTGATTGGTCACATTCGTCAAAAAGTTCACAAACTCGGATGCGTTACACGGCAAACTACTGCTATTGATCCTCTTGTGATGTGTGATTACCCAGTTATATCCGGCCATTGGTAGACTCTCGGGAATAGACGGTTGTCTCATGAAGTGCTCCATCCCCCACACATGTAAAATCAAATTTGAACCACAAAAGAACTTTTCCCCTCTCTGACAGGTAGTGCAAGCTACGAAAATGTCGGCCAAAATAGTTGGAACAATAGAACACTGTTTATCTTTTATTCCTAGAAACAAGTCATACAAGATTTTAGTGAGCTTGAAGGCTATCTTTTTGTCTTTCCTAGGGAAAAAGTAGGTTCCAGCCATGACCAATCCATATACCCAAACTCTCTTTCGTTCCCATATTTCCTTGGAAGTAAACGAGAAATCTCCCCGGTGCCTTTCAAAACCATCCCTTAATGCGAATCGATCAAATAAGAACTTTGCCTCTATATTTTGGTCCGACCCTTGAATTACTGATTCCTTTAATCCGGTGAAACGACAAAATTCGGCCTTGTTAGATACTAGTGGAAATATCACGGCAGCTCCCTGAATTGGCAAATTAAGAAATCCGGCAACCTCTTCAATTGTTATGGTCATTTCCTTTTCCCCAAGTCTAAATGCGGAACAAGTGGAATCCCACAAATGCACCAAGGCTTCCACCAAGTAGCCATCGGATTTAATGTCTTTAAAATCCCCAACGGGTCCTAATCGAGCGGCTACTTGGTTGATTTCACTATGTGAAAGGAATGTGGGCCACCTTTGTACCTCCGACGGTACTACCAACATCTGTTGGACTCGGCGAGGGCTTTCCATCTAAGAACAAAAACCGGTGTCAAATACCTTACCCACGGGTCCCATTTCTCTGGTTAAACATGAATTTAAACGTGCAATTCCCAAGATGGGGTTAAGTACCCACGGGAATATAGGGTTGGCTTATCCCTAGTGCGGGATTCCCTAAATGGCATTCCCTTTCTATGGTTTATGCATGATGCCAGTTTATTAAAGCAGTAAAATATGCAATTGAAATGAAACATGACCTAAGGGACCCTTTATTTGCCAGGGTAAGCCTAAAATGATATGACATTATTAACTTATGAATGAAATATACCAAAACTTTTAAACGTGCGATATCCTATCTACACGGGTAGGCCCTAAAAGAAGGTCATGCCAGACCTCTTATTTGTTAGGGTTTGTGAATGCAATGGGGACACAAAACCAAGAAATGTTAGTTCAAGCAGATAAATACACATAACACATTGTAGCAACGAAATCAATACAAAGAAATAAAGCAATAAAAGGGAGAAAGGGGTTGGACCCCTCCCCTCGTGAATCGTGTCCCTAACAGGGTAAGGCAGACTCTACCCTAGGTAAACTATCATGGATGCATGAGGTATTGGCTCACTAATGCAGCTAGACTCGATAGGCTTTAGGTCCCCGAGCCTTCAGACTTGGAAACCAAGGGTCATCAATCCCAAGGTTCTTTGTCGGTGGCTCGAGCGATTCCCCAGACATTGCTACGCACACGTCGTGTCACGGCCACATGTCTGAGTGAATCTATCAAAAATCCTCAATCTTCGACTAAAAGCTATAGGCTATTAACCCAAAGCTTAAAGCGGAAGATTAAGTGACCCCTCGGATCGTGCTACGCACACGTCGTGTCACGATCACACGTCCAAGTGGGTCGCCTAAAAATCCTAACAGGGTGGAGTGGCGTGACAAGCCACTAAAAGAAAAATAAATGAGGGACGAAAAATTAAAGCGTATGCACGTATGCTAGTGCTCGTTTGGAGGGGAGGGATCAAGAACCCACGCGAGGCTCTAGGGTATGTCCCCCCACCCAAATGCAATGCAAAGCGCGAGATAAAACAAGTAAAATATACATCCAAACAACCAATCATACATACGTGAGTGGGGAGTAGTTTGGTACGTGCGAGAGGCAAAAAGTCCTAAAAAGGAAAAATGCAACCCTAATATCCAAATGCTATGCATAAAAATGGTAGAAAAGGGAAAAGAATGGCCAAATCAAATGCTTGGACCCACTTAGGAAGTCCCCAGTGGAGTCGCCAACTGTCGCGCCCCACTTTTCGAATGGATGATGTGTGGTGATGGTGTGTGAGTAGTGGTGTGAGATGTGAGTGTGTAGTGTGTGTGTGAACGTGTGCAAAATGAAAATAAAGGCCATGGGACTTGATAATGCGACGGTTTGGCCATATAAAGTTCAAAAAGGGTTTTTTGTATAAAAAATGGAGTCGCCACTTGGTATAGGGTTAGGGTGTACCAAGTCACCCAAAAATGATTTTTGTTTTTGAATAAAAAAGTAAATAAACCCTTTTAGAGAACTTTCGGGTCTACGTAACCAAAAGAGGGATCGGGGGTCACATTTGACGAAGGGGAAGGCAAGGATAAAAATCCAAGGCACCCCTTCGACCTAGCCAAGGCTAGTTGCGTGACTTAAACCAATTTTTCCTACTTTTTCTACCCAAGGTATGTATCGCATGTTGGATATGTCTATATGAATGCAAAAGCCTAGACCTAGGAGGATTGGGGGAAATTTCTCTTCGAAGGTTGAGTGGTGCCAATCACATTAATTGTGAAGCCCAATAATGATCCTTTGGAGAGGTCACATAATCCTAAATGACATAAAAATGAGTGGAATGCATGCCATGTGAAAGTGTGAGTTTGTGTGAAGTGAGAAAAATGATAAAAATACGATATAAGTGGAGGTGTGCAAATGTCTTTGAATGCAAATATATACTCCAAGTGCAAGTGGGCAAAAATGCATGTATGCAATTTAAAGAAAAGTGCGAAAGTGTCGGTGTGCAAATGAAGATGAAAGTACTCGTGTGCGAGTGAAGATAAAAGTGTTCGTGTGCAAGTGAAGATAAAAGTGTTCGTGTGCAAGTGAAGATAAAAAAGTGTTCGTGTGCAAGTGAAGATAAAAAAGTGTTCGTGTGCAAGTGAAAGTGATAAAAAGGTGCATGTGTGCAAATGAGACAAAAGTGAAAGTGTGATGATAGAGTGGATTGAGAATGCATGAGCCTAGGGAATTCATGCATATTGGGTACGGGGAGACCTAAATCGTGACTCAATTTGCCCTTTTATAGAGAGGATACAAGCGTGCTAAGGCTTTAGAAAAAGCCACACTCGTCTATATCCCATATTTAAGGGGACTCTCCAGGCAAATGAACCCTATAACTAGTATGAGATGCAAAAATCCTAAAATGAGGGGAAAAGGGGTTCGAGGAACATGCCAAATGATAAAACTAAGAAAAATGCATGACATGTAGTGAACATGCAAATATGCACTATCGAAAGGGAAATCCTAAGGGTCTAGCGTTGGACTAGCCCATCTATGAATTCCGACTAGCGTTGGACTAGCGGAAACGTACATTCATCCATCACATTCATTCATGGTTATGGAAAGCGAGTAGACATGCCAAAACACTCGTAAACACGTAACACGTAACACTTAGCATGCTCGACTAGATGCAAGAGCCTAATAAAGCAATTAAACATGTAGCAACAAAAAGCAAGCAACCAAGGGGAAGGGGAAGTGGACCAGATGCTCTCCGAGCCCTATCTATTACAAGCCAAGAGGTGTACACATACCCCATAAAAACATAAAGGGGAAGGGGAAATGGACCAGATGCTCTCCGAGCCCTATCTATTACAAGCCAAGAGGTGTACACATACCCCATAAAACTTAAATAAAAGTAAAAGCAAGTAAATGCATGCAAGGAGGTAAGGAAAGCGGAGTAGGCATGCATATTCACATAACACGTAGGAGCACGTAGGGTCAAATGAAGTGCAAATGAAGGATAGAGTGTACCTCCCTTGAAGCGACGCCCTAACGTAGTGAAATTACTAACTTACCCTCCAAAATAATAAAAAGGTCAAGGTACCAATTTATTTGGGAAAATTAAAGAAAATAGGCAAACACAAGCTCATTTAGACACAAAGGTTACAAATTCATGCAATAAGTACCACCTAAACAAATGAAAGCACACGAGCAATCGAATTGCAAAGTTGAGGCTACCAAGGACTCCATTGCGAACGCTAACCAAGCACTCAAGCCTAATCAAATACTTTTAAGACTTCAAGGTCCAAAGGCAAAAGAAAAAGTCAAGTAATGGCTCGAAATCCAACTATTCTAAGATCTATTTGCAAAAAATTAGAACTTAATTGAGTCTTTGTAATATTGCTGCAAAATTTCAGGGACCCAATTGATTGATTTTCAAAGCTTATGGGCCTTAGAAGGATTAGATGGAAGTCAAAGGGTTGGAGTGCAATTTTTGGAACTTATTTCTTCATGCAAAGCATGCATACACGTAAGAATGCTTCTGCAACTTAAAATCTGCTACAACTAGAATGCTTGCTGCATTTTCATCTTCAACCACAAATTTCAGAAAACTAACTCAAGCTTTGCACCAACCTTCTCAACCAATGGCCAAGCTTTGAATTAAACCACACAACATACAACTTGGACGTTCAAATCAGGAAAACACAGCAAGAAATGATGCAAAAATCAAACTGCAACAAGGTTTCAGCAAGCCTATGAAGCTTTCGGCAAACCGAAGTTTCCATTGCTTCTATAATTTTCGGATGAAACTTTTCTGCAATTCGGTACCTTGTCAAACCAGCTTTCAAACATAATCAAGTCCAAACACAAGGCTTCCAACTAAGCAGCAAGCCATCATTCAATTCAACAAAAAAAAACTTAGCAACAACCAGTGCAAGCAAGAAATGAAATTCATTTGGCAAGTTTTAAAAAAAATCTGGAATGCTGCAAAGCAGCCGAAATAGAATGCAGCAAGGATTCTTGGTGTTTGAACATGATCCAGACATATCAAACATGCAAATTCAACAACCCACCTTCCCTGGCTTCCCTCAACACAAGATCAAACATCAAACGAAAGTGCCAAACTCAGCTAGTAATTAAGGGAAGGGAAACGCGGCAGCAAAAAGAAAGGAAAATGCAGCAGCCTTTGCTTGCTGTGTTTTTGAAAGGAACAACTTTGGCAACTTCAGCAGCATCATAGCATGAATTTCCAACAAAACTTTCAGATTCAAAATACATCAAAGATGATCTACATTCATGCTAAAATCTGAACCAAACCAATCAGAACCAAGTCGCAAACATCAAAACATTTCTGCGTTTTCTGGACTGCAACATTGCTGCAACTTCAAGAAACTTTCGGCCAACCAGATTCATGCATTTTCTAGCTAAGTGTTTGATTAGTAGTCCAAACGTGCAAATTAGCATGCCACTCAAGTGTAAGGATCGATAAACAACTATGGCAAAAGGAAGAAAACAGCACAGAAAACACGACATCTTTTGTCTCGCAGCAGATTCTAGCTTGTGCAGGTTAAATGCCGAAACATTGTTATCATCATGCCAACATTTCACATTCGTTCCCAACCAACAAAACATGCATCTTATACCTATTACTACAAGAAAACAGCATAAAGGAAAAAATAGACGAACCCACAGAACAAAAAGCAATCAACGAAACAAAGGGTCAAAAGTTCAACTTGCTGGAAGAAGTCACGAGAATTCAAGCATGTTGCAGCGACTCTCGGTCTAACTCTAAAGGCCCTAATAGACTCAACTATCATGAAGGATCTAGGGACAAAGGCCAGAGGCCATACTCTTCAAGAAAATCATCCAGAGTCAGCCACAACTCATAAACGTACGAACCAGTGACAATTAGAACCAAGGAAAGTCATGAAAAACACACTGGAATCAGAAAAAAAAACAGCAATGGTATCATCAAAAACCAGCCATGGTATCATCAAAAACCAAAAGAAAGTTCCAACTCCACCATCGACATCCAAGATAAGCAAAAGAAACAGAGAAAGGAAGCATCTTTACCAGCAAAAATGCAAGGAAAGCTGCGATTTTTACCTTAATGTACGGTACCTTCCAATCAGACGAATGGAGCAGAAGAACTTCGTTTGAGCAGACCCAGAACGCAGCCAAAACCACGACCTCCCTTCTTCCTTGCCTTGTGTTTCCTCTCTTCCCAAATTTTTCTTTCTGTTTTCGGTAAGTTTTTCCCTTTCACTCTTGCTCTTTTCCCTTTCTCGCCGCTAATTGTTTGCCCACTCTCGGTCTCAACCTTCTCAAACCTGAGTTTTCCTAGCTTTTTGGCTGTCACTCGATGCCCCCTTTCTCTCTTGCTCTCCCCGTTTCTTTTTTTCCAATCCAACCTTTTCTTCCCTTCTCACAACCTGCCCCGCTTCTCCTCTCTTCTTCCTTCCCTCTTGCTCCAGTTTTCTTTCCGTTAGCTCCCGTATCCTCTCCAACCCCCTTGCGGCTGACCTTCTTTTTCTATTTATATCCTACCTCCCAATCTCCTAAACCCTTCCATGAAAGGTGAGGATGAGGGACAAGGACAGGCCCTCACATCCAGCCCTCCAAAGGGCAAGCCTGGTCGTCCTTTGCACGCTGCAAAAAATTGCAACGTGCATGCTGCGACAAAAATTTTCTATTTTTTTTTTTTTTCAAAAAAAAACTAATTGATTAACATTGATAATTAATTAACAAAATACATAATAATAAAAGAAAACTTAATGAAGAAAAGCTAAATTAAAATGAAATGCCAACGCTAATTATCTTTTTTTTCGAATTAATAGATGAAATGGTAAAATAAAGTAAAAACAATAATTTACTTAAACATCAAGTGAAAATGAATAAACTAAAAATAACAAGCGGCAAAACTGCTATTTTCTACTTTTCGCTTTCATTTTCATTTTCCACTTTCATTTTTTGTTTTTTTTTGTTTTTTTTTTCAAGAAAGCAATGAATAAAACAAAAATGATTGAAACATATTCTTTCTTTTTCCTGAAATTTTTCTTTTCCTAGAAATTCTATGTTAAACTTAAAACTTAAAAAAACTAAAAACTAAAAAAAAAATGAATAAAACTAATATGAAAAATAAAAATAAAAATAAAATAAAATAGCAAATGAAATAGACAAAATAAAAGGACAAAATGAATAAAACTAAAATAGAATAACAACTAAAAGTGCCAAACAAACAATAATGAACTAAAATGCAAACAATCCAAAACAAAAATCATGAACAGGATGCAACATACAAATTATTTAAAATTTGGTGTCTACACTCCTAATTAGTCGGGTTTCTTTGTTTCCTTTAAATGTTTTGCTCGATAAACTGTAATATGTTCTCTTGTTCAATCTTAGGTTTCATTGGTGACTAAGGGTAATATCCGGAAGGATATTTTGCACGTTATTTTGCATAACTAGGTGAGTGTTCCTTGTTTGCTATATTTCCTTGACTTATTGGCTTGTTATTATTGATTGATAATGTGTTAAGTGCTTTCAATGATTGTTAAAACGAGTTTTCTAAGCGAGGGTGTACTTTATCACACTCGACCTAAATAAATGTGAAATTTTCAATGATTAAGGATTAAATGTTACTTGTGCATGAATGTAAGTCTTTTGGCTGAACTAGCCACTGCCCTTCGTTACCGATCGACTCGAGCCAGAAGCGGACTCGATCGGGCGATATGGTGACCCTGGGTGAAATTGGTATACTCGAGTATTACCTTGTAGTCCGGCTACGTCCGGATGGGTGGATTCCGGTCTACGTCCGGATGGGTGGAGTCCGGTCAACGCCCGGGAAGGGATGAATGAACGAACGAAGACACGAGGGTTTTATTTCTCAAAAAGGAAATTTTCAAATAATTGGAGGAATAAGGGGAAATGTCAGGGGAACGAACGAAAGAATGAATAGCTCCATGTGAGCCCGTATCCTTTTAATGAATGTTACTATTGCTTTCCATTGTAAATGTTTCTTGAATTATTGATACTCCATGTTTAATGTATTGAATTGATTGTTTGATTATCTGTTCGGAACCTCACTGAGCTTTTAGCTCACCCCTTTAGTTTTATTTTCCTTAACAGGGGACGACGAGCAGGATGAGAGCATAGACTAGCCTAGTCTAGGTCTTTTGTTTCTTTTGTAATGGTTCTCGCCCTAGTGCTTGGCACGGGCTGGTTGTATGGTGAAGTGAGAACCTTTGTACATTTAATGGTTGTACTTTCTTTTGAGATAGCAATGTATATAAGTTCCGCTTTAAATTTGGATTGCTGCCCTATTTATTCTTGTGATTTATTCTGGATTTGATTAAGGAACGACTGAGTCCCGGCGAGACCCGGGCATGAAACCCGCTGAACCCTGGGGTACGCCCTAGGGGGAGGTGGGGCCGTCATAGGTGGTATCAGAGCTTAGGCTTCAGATCTTTGTAGTGTATCATAGGTTTGAAGTTTAGGATGCCGGACTGTGGGATTCGATTTGACTTGAAAGTTAAGCGATTGAGGGTTAAAACCTATAACTGCTTGGCGTGGTCTCTGCGCGGAGTGATCCTGGACTAAATGGTGAATAAGTATGATGGACTAAGAATTGCGAATGTTATAGGCCTTAAATCTTTCTCATGGTATCTGAGTACCATAGATAGGTATGTCAGGTAGGAATTTCGATTGTAGATAGTTTACTCTTGAGACTGTAGCTTGAGATGTGAATTATCTTATTTCGGATTCTCGTGCCTGAGTACTCTAGAGTTGCGGCGCTGCTAAGTACTTGAGACTTGCATTTTTGGAACATGAACAGGTTTTGTCTGACTAGAATGAGCACAAGAGGTCAGGGACATCTGGTTTGGATAGTAAGTGACGTGAGAGACCGGACGGGCTGATACTGGAACGACTTCACTTTTTCCTTTTGATTTACCTGTATATTGTAACTACATGACGTCAGTATACCTGTGTGTACATGATTATCTGTCCAACTTGATATGTCTTTGTGTATTTGCTTATCTGTCTTCTTGATATGGCGTGTTATGTGCGTATATATTTATTTGTGTATTTTGAAAGCTAGAATTTGTTACAATAGTCGATTTACTGTGTTTCATTACTAAATTACTTTTTTGGGGGAAAAGAAAGAAAAAGAAAAAGGGAAACATATATATGGACGGGAGACGCAGTCGTGGCCGTGGAGCTAGGCAAGCTCAGGAACCGAGAAAAGAAAGAGAAACAGTGGCCGAGCAAGAACAGGGACCGAGGGCTGGAGATCAAATGGCGACGGCAATGCAACAAATGACAAATATCCTAGCACGACTGGTAGATCAGCAAGGTCAAATGCCAGTGAATCAACCCCGGAATCCTGAGATCGGAGAGGATAAGGCTCTTGAGAGGTTCCAAAAGTTTCTACCTCCGAAATTTCAAGGAGGGCCTGATCCGGATATAGCTGAACAGTGGTTGGAGGCAATGATTAATATCTTCGCGGCTTTGAATTACACGGAGCAAAGATAAGTAAATTTTGCTGTATTTCAATTCGAAGGACCAGCCCGCGCCTGGTGGAATGTAATTAAGGCCAAGTGGGAAAGAGAACAGACGGTATGGACATGGGCGAACTTTGTAAGGGAATTTAACGAAAAGTATCTTCCGCCTTTAGTCCAAGAAAGGAGAGAGAACGAATTTATTGGGTTGCGTCAGGAAACCCTAAGTGTGGCCGAATATGAGACCAAATTTACTAGACTGTCTAAATTCGCTTCCGAATTGGTGGTTACGGAGCGACGGAGAATAAGACGATTTATACAAGGACTAAATTTGGAAATCCAGGAGGCATTAGCGGCAGTTCAAGTTAATACATTTACGGAGGCTCTTGAGAAGGCCCAAAGAATTGAGGATGTGAAAGCCCAAGTAAAAGGCTATCAAACGCGGAAAAGAGATACATCCAACAGCACACTTGAGGAATCCAGAGAAAAGACAATGCTCTCCAAAGTGCAAAAAGTGAACCATTCACCTCGCCCACCTTGGACATTAAGAGCATTAGATGAAAGGTCTATGAAAGGAAGTCAGATCGGATCAAAGGACATTTCTCGAGAAGATCCAACAGTAGCTCCTCGATTGGCCTGTGGATACTGTGGATAGGCAAATCACACTGAGAATGATTGCTGGCGGAAAAGGGGAAAATGTTTGATTTGTGGGAGTAGCAATCATCAACTTAGCAATTGCCCGAAGAAACAGCCACGAGAGGGTAGTACTCAACAAGTGGAAGGAACCAAACTGAAACAAACTCATGAAAGAGGAAATCGAACAAAAGTATCGACACAAGTTTATGCCGTAGATCAGCACCAAGTTTTGGGGTCCTCCAAGGCGACGGAAGGTATGAATTTCGAGGTCGAAATTCTTTTAAGGGGGAGAGAGTGTGAGGACTCGCAAATTTCTTATATTTTTCTCAAAAATGCCTTTTTATTTAGAAATTATTCATTTATTATAACCCTACTACCCAATCATTCCACAATAAGTGCAAATAAACCTAGAAAGTAGGGTTTCACTTTTGGTTTCAAGATTAGAGCAAAATTAGGGTTTTCGCGATTTTTCGCCGGATGAATTTTCGGTACAGAGTAAGGATTAAATTTGGTGATTAAAACTGACTTTTAAGTGAGAAATAATATGTGATTAGGAGCAATGATAAAAAGTTAGTGAATGGAAAGTAAAAAACCCTAGTACGTGCGATTTAAGGAAAAACGGCGCGAACCGACGGGTACCGCGCACTACCGATTGAACGCACCACTTGACCACCACTTTCTTACCATACAAGCTTATTGATATTTGAGCAAAATATCTTCTTAATTGTCAGCTGCCTTTGACCGAAAATTGAGGCTAAAATAACAAGGAAAAGGAAAGAGAAAAATGAAAGGTGGTGGTGGCGACAAGTGTCGCCACCCTAGAGTTTCTTGACCAAGAGTTGGTCTTTCTTCTTATTTCCAAATTTTACACTTTCCTCTTCATTTTTTCTGCTGCTGGCCGACCAAAAGAGAGAGAGAAAGGGAGAGCAAAAGAAAACTTCTTTCTTCTTGAATCTTAGCCAAATCAAGTGAGAAAATCGATTTCCAAACCGATTAAAGTGTTAATTGTGAGTTGGGAAGCTAGAGGAACTAGAAATTTTCAAAGGAGGTGGATTATCACTCATCCAAGCTTGTCTTTAAGGTATTAAATCTGATCATGGTCCTTGATCTTTTAAATCTTGCGTTAAGATGTTATTTAGCTTAAGTTTTGGCTTGATTTCAAGATGTGCAAGTGATTGTGATGATTATTGGATGAAATAAACAAGTTAGGGTTTTGGGGATTTGCTGCCAAACTTGATGTATGATTCATATGGGTTGTATTTAAGGTTATATAAGGGGTTTTGGTAGTGTTGGAAGTAAGAAATCAAGGAAGGTTGCATTGAAAACTGAAAATTCCAGATTTCTGGAAAATTTCCCCTCTTTCTGCCTGGTTTTTTTGCTGCATGTTAGAGGCCTAATTGGCCTTAGGTTAAAACATGAAAGTTTTAGATAATGGTATTTTATAGGTGCCTACAAAATTTCAGCTCAATCAGAGGAACGTAACTCATGAAAAGATGAAAATACCCTCGCTGTTCTAGGGTACATTCCAGAGTTCCGCGTGGACAGTTTAGTCTACTTGGTTGTGTTTATTCACTATACTCCGTTGGGATTCAGCCTGTAGCCAAAACATGAAAGTTTTAGTATTATGTCTTAGTTTTTAAATTCCACCAAGAACACCTTAATCGGACCTTGGTAACCTGAGTTATGACCATTCCAGTGCAGTGCAGTTGATTAGCCGACTAGTTGGATTTTGGTTCTGTAAATTGGGGAATTTGACTAGGTTACATTGGAAACTGGACTAAGTGATCTTCATGAACATTGTAGCCCTGTGACTTAGCTTCGAAATGGTATAAATTGCACCTCAATCGGATAAGCGTAGCCTCGGATGTGTTATTTCCGCAACCACACGTCAAATCTGTCTTTTGCTAGTTACATTTCCGCACTTGTTATCACTTTGATTTCTGTTCTTATGTTGTTATGAGCCTATGGAATGGCTATTTACTTGAATCTATGATATGTATGACTTTGGGATTGGCTGAGGAAAAATAATGAAGCCAAAATGGCTGGAAAATTAGGTAAACACAAAGGGCGTGCTGCCCAAATTTTCGCTCGAGGGCTAGGTTTCTATTTGAACTTGTATACTTTTGTTTGGCCAATACCATGACCGGCTTTCCATTTTAAAACATGATTTTTCATCCTTGGGTTCAAACAACCCTCTTCTTACTTGAAAGTCATCTTTACACGTTTTACTCCTAATTAGTCGGGTTTCTTTGTTTCCCTTAAATGTTTTGCTCGATAAACTGTAATATGTTCTCTTGTTCAATCTTAGGTTTCATTGGTGACTAAGGGTAATATCCGGAAGGATATTTTGCACGTTATTTTGTATAACTAGGTGAGTGTTCCTTGTTTGCTATATTTCCTTGACTTATTGGCTTGTTATTATTGATTGATAATGTGTTAAGTGCTTTCAATGATTGTTAAAACGAGTTTTCTAAGCGAGGGTGTACTTTATCGCACTCGACCTAAATAAATGTGAAATTTTCAATGATTAAGGATTAAATGTTACTTGTGCATGAATGTAAGCCTTTTGGCTGAACTAGCCACTGCCCTTCGTTACCGATCGACTCGAGCCAGAAGCGGACTCGGTCGGGCGATATGGTGACCCTGGGTGAAATTGGTATACTCGAGTATTACCATGTAGTCCGGCTACGTCCGGATGGGTGGAGTCCGGTCAACGTCCGGGAAGGGATGAATGAACGAACGAAGGCACTAGGGTTTTATTTCTCAAAAAGGAAATTTTCAAATAATTGGAGGAATAAGGGGAAATGTCAGGGGAACGAACGAAAAAACGAATAGCTTCCTGTGAGTCCGTTTCCTTTTAATGAATGTTACTATTGCTTTCCATTGTAAATGTTTCTTGAATTATTGATACTCCATGTTTAATGTATTGAATTGATTGTTTGATTATCTGTTCGGAACCTCACTGAGCTTTTAGCTCACCCCTTTAGTTTTGTTTTCCTTAACAGGGTACGGCGAGCAGGATGAGAGCATAGACTAGCCTAGTCTAGGTCTTTTGTTTCTTTTGTAATGGTTCTCGCCCTAGTGCTTGGCACGGGCTGGTTGTGTGGTGAAGTGAGAACCTTTGTACATTTGATGGCTGTACTTTCTTTTGAGATAGCAATGTATATAAGTTTCGCTTTAAATTTGGATTGCTGCCCTATTTATTCTTGTGATTTATTCTGGATTTGATTAAGGAACGACTGAGTCCCGGCGAGAGCCGGGCAGGCGACCCGCTGAACCCTGGGGTACGCCTTAGGGGGAGGTGGAGCCGTCACAAGTTTGCTATGTATGAAGGATCATAATTCCTTTGTGGTCTGTAAAACTGGTATTATTTTGTTAACTGATGGATGTCTTTATCCTTTGCTGTGAATGAATGTCTTTATCCTTTGCTGATTGGTTTTGCTGTTTGCTGATTGTTGATTGCTAATAATGTTGATATATTTCGTCTGATTGGTAATTTCTATTTGACGAAATTTGGTTGACAAATTGGTAATGTTGACAAATCTGGTTGGATCATCTATTGATCATATGGCTGTTTTATGATGACAAAAAGGGGGAGTAAAATGGATATGGATCTTATAAGTGAGGGGGAGTTGCGTATACTCTTGTCATGAAATTTATAAGGAAGGGGGAGTTGTTTTGAGGGGGAGTTGTGCAAGGGGGAGCTGCAATAAAAATTCTAAATTTATTCTTGCTCCATCCAATGTTTTGTCGTCATCCAAAAGGGGGAGATTGTATATCTCAGTTCATAACTTTTGATGATTACAAAACAATTGGATGTCACTAATATTCTTTGGAGAGATTATTTCAGGATTTGAAATAAAAACAAGGTCAAAGACTTGAAGCCAAAACAGGATCAAGTTTAACAGATTACTGAAATAGCTATCGGACGTACAAAAGGACCATATATGACGGCCGACAACCATTGAGTATTTTCGGACGCATGAAGAACACACACTCGGACGTCCGAAGATAATAAAGCCATCACTGACCTCGATCGGACACACAATACCTCAGTACCGGACGTTCGAAAAACGTTGCAATACTTTAGATGCAAAACACTGGAGCATCAGACGTCCGAAAGAAATGAAGAAGGATTTACGAGTTCACTTTCGGACGTTTACTGTGGAAGGACCGGACGTCCTACGAATCTCAAGAAATTGTCTTGAACTCACTGTCTTCGTTCGGACGCAGAAAATCAGAGTACCGGACGTCCGACACTATCAACGGCTAGTTGACTCTCCAGTTGCCTTCTATCCGTTGACAACATTTATTGAAAAATTTTTTGGTCTCCTATAAATAGAGATTAGTCAACTCTTCGAAAAGAACTTTACACATTAAGGCTACATCAGATCTTGAGTGTTTCGAGTGTAAAAATACTCCAAAAAGAAGATTTGTACCCTTAGTTGTGTAGTCTTCTTTTAGCTTTTCAAGTGTGACTCAACTTCTTCAATAGTGTAGGTTTGTGAGGGTTATCCGAGTGATTGTAAAACTTCCTTGCTTGATCGAGTGAGACTTGAGGCAAGGAGGAAGTGATTCTTCCTTTGTACACAAGAGATTGGTTGAAAGTTGATCAACTTGAAGAAACTTGATATATAAAGTGTTATTCAAACTTAGTCAAGTTTGAAACTCGGTCTGCCATTCCATCCCTTTATTTACTATCTTGCTATATATATATTGCTTGCTTCTTTTACTCACAAATTACTTGTGCTAGTCCATCAATTGTTTCTCTGTGAGGTCCTTTAGAAAAAGAAAGCAAGTTCAATAAGGTGACTCATATTTTGGCTAGTTTTTAAATTACCTAATTCACCCCCCCTCTTAGATTGTTTTCGATCCTTACAAAAGTTTAAACTAATCCTAATTCTTGCTAAATTGGCCACCTTTGGGTTGCTATTTATAAGAATTTTATAGAAAAATTTAGTTTGATGTATGTTACATTAAAAGATAATTGAAAAATATGTTCACTAAAAATATCAAAATTTTACTGCAAAAAATCACAATCCAAACAAAAAATTAATAATTTTTCTACAATTTCAAATCTTATAAATTTCATTAAAAATTTGAATCTTATAAAAATTTTCCTATTTTAAAATTAAAAAAAAATTAGTAACTGCATTTGAACTTGATGCGGTGATTCAGAGATTTTAAAAAATAAAAGGTCCCCGTATGCAAATTTTTTTTCGACAATTGCTGCATGCAATGACTATGGAAATGTATATTTTTTTTTTCATTTTTGTTCTGGAACCACAAAAAAAATTGAAATGAAATCTAAATTTAGTGTTCGCTGCATTTCCCGCTACATTTGGAAAATGTGGCAACGCTAAGGCTCTGTTTGTTTCAATGTAAAACATTTTTCAGAAACTATTTTTCAAAATTTTCAGTGTTTCGACACTATTTATGTTAAGAGAATAATTTCTTTGAGAAAGTCTTTTATGCCCAAGGTACGGAAAATAACTTTCTTACACACAATACTGAAGTTATTTTCCTTTTAAATTAGTAGCCTCTTCCTGAAGACAATCAACAATCAACCATTAGTCATAAAATGTTTTAAAAGTCTATTAAGAATAACCATCAGCCACAAAGACGATCAGCAATCAACCCCAACTATGCCGGCGACGTCTCCAGGTCCGGCAAAGATTCCAAAAGAATACTTATAGAGGTATGCCGATTCTTCCAATCAGGTTTTATTCCTTCTCTTTTTAAAAATCGTCTACAATTATCATCTTTTCTTTTTTTGAAAGGTGGTAACTACTAGCAGCTCATTCCCTCACCAACAGTGGTTTCTTCAAGAATGGTGAAGATTCCTCTAAGTATTTGTAGAGGTATGATAGTTCATATTATTTTTTCCATTTTCTTTTAAAATTTGTTTGTAATTTTTTTGAAAAAAATCAAATTTGGTAAAATTGTTACTCCAACATCTTGTCTGAACTAATTTTATTTGAAGATTCAGGGTGTTAGTCTGAAAAACGGTTTACACTTCTTTTGCTTTTTAGTTTTTCTTCTCTAGGAATCATGGAAGTCCTTGGTAATCTACAGATTGGTGAAGTTTTTATTTTCACGTAGTTAAATTAGTTGTGAGATGTATATGAGACAATTGATTCTCTAAATTATATGAATTCTAAATGTCAATTTCAGGGTTTAATTGATTTGCTGAGATCGGGGGGGGGGAAAGAGGTTTATTAGTTCCTTACAATTACAGTGGAAAGTTTTGGATAATACCAATAAACTAGTTGGAATTCATGTTGTTTCTGTACAATTTAGATCCAATGACCAGGCTACCAAGTTAGAGGATTTAGAACTTTCAAGTCGGAGGGGAAGAGAGAGACACACACAACTTTAGCTACTTTACAGCAAACTTTAAACCTTGAACTGGACTACTGACAGCAATCATAGATCACAACTGTGACGATCCCACCTCCCCCTAGGGCCTACGTAAGGGTTGGGGGGCCGCCTACCCAACTCTCGTCAGAACTCACTCACAAACTCCAAATAAAAAATACTAAAATCCTTCAATATAACATTTACATGCTACCAATTGTCCAAATATACAAATCAAAGTACAAGTTAAAAGATGTGAACTTAAATGACTAGTACCATAATACAGTGTCGACCAAATACAAGTTCAAGATTTTCTATTACAAACTAGAACTATTCTTGCCTCTCTCATCCCTATACCCTGTTAAGGAAAACAAGGAATGAGATGAGTTAAAAATCAAGTGAGCTTCAAGAAGACAAGCAAGCAAACTATCAGGTATGATAGCGTCACATTATGGCATGATCATATATGTGAGGAAGTACGTAATATCCAGATAGATTATGTATCAAGATACAGTAAGGAACACATTCAAATAAAAGTATATAATCTGCTCTCAAGAGCAGGTTCCACAGTAACTTGTCCAAGATCCGTTGATACTCCGTCAACCATGGAATCATAATGTCCGTAGATCACCACTTAATGGGCAATCTCCATCCACTGATCATCTCCCTACCAGGCCCGAAATCCTAGCAAGTACCCACGGTTCGTCAATCTCCTCGACCGAACCCTTTGCCGGCTCGATTCGACCAACTAACAATGGGTTTGGGTTTAGAGCCCCAAGTGTTCAAGTATTCATAATCTGGATTTGAAATCCCAAGTATTCAAGTATTCAAGTATTCACGAGTGGAGTCGTTGGCTATCACCCAGCATTCAAGCATGTCATGATTGGAGACATTAGTTGTCATCTAACGCTTCAGTATTCAAGCATGTCACGAGTTCAAGTCACGAGTAAATAGGTTAGGAAATTCTTCTTTTACCCAGGACTATACAGCTTACCCGACCGCTCTAAGCCTGGTTTCAAATAAGAGTTTCAACGAAGGATCCAGTTCAGCCGTTGCAGACCTACATTCACTCATACATTCATTCATACGCATGAGTAACTCAAGACTAT
Organism: Coffea eugenioides; assembly: GCF_003713205.1. Taxonomy (NCBI): domain Eukaryota; kingdom Viridiplantae; phylum Streptophyta; class Magnoliopsida; order Gentianales; family Rubiaceae; genus Coffea; species Coffea eugenioides. The sequence goes on along the minus strand of NW_020863307.1, from coordinate 16,483 downwards.
CTAGTTTACCCGACGTCTCGGATGAGGGTGCCAGTGAAGAGTCTGGTTCAGCCACTGGATAAAGATATACGGCCACTCTATATTCATGCACATGTACATTCAAGTCTGTATGTAGGATCATACAATTCACTTTACAAAGGTCGAGTGCAATGAAATAAATACGCGCCTATGAAATAATAATTCAGAATCCCTAGAAATTTCTAGCAATAAGTCACATTTGATCAAATAACATGAAACATGCATTTGGAAAACTCACCAATTGTTTACAATCTTTTCACTTCATACCCTGATTCTTCCTCTTGGACACTCTCAAGTCCTGTGATCATATAATACATCAAGAGTCTATCAACTCTAAGGCAATAGAAATGAAAAACTTCACTTAGAAGACACATCAATTCGCAGGTTTTAGCCCCAACATAACTTCCAAACTTGCAAAGTTTTCTTGTTCAAATCAAAAGGTAAAACCACTTTCATGCTAAATCAATATCTCAAGAAAAATATGGAGTAAAATTATGTCAATTATAGTCAAAAGTTTGGAAGAAAACTGGTCAAGAATTTCAATGTTCAAAATTGAAAATTTTCGACTATAAACCGGTTTGGAGAAAACTCATTTTCTTTTGCCTAAACCTCTTTGTTTTGACTTCAAACCAGCACACATGTGAAAATCAAAGTCTTGACAAGTATCTAGAGTAAAAGATGTCAAAAATAACATACAAATTCCAGCAATAAAACTAACATTCTCTCTCACCCTTTTGGCTATCCCGAGCAAAATTTCCTACAAAAGTACAGTTGGAAGAAACGGAAATTTTCCCCTTAACTCTTTATTTTTTACTCAAATCCAACATGCATGTTTAGATTAATGTGTTATAAAGTATATTGAGTAATAAGGTAAGATTTACTAGACACAAATCATGGTGAAAAGCTGGACAATTCCCTCTCTCTCTTTTGGCCAGCTCAACAAATTTTCCAAATAGGTTGTTTCAAAATTTTCATCCAAGTTACTAATTTTTCACTTATTCCCACAGAAAATACACCATATATTATTTTTAACAGGAGATGAGGCATAAAGCATGAGTTCTTAGCAAAGAAATTCATCAAAGTTCCAAATACAAGGTTGCAAATCAAAACTATCCATCACATGCTCCTAAATCAAAATTCCAGCAACTTATAGCTTAGTAAAATGAATTTTCTTTCACAAAACTCCTACCTTTTGGCTTAAATTTAACATCCAACTAGAATATCTAAAAGTAATGGAGAAATGAAGGGTTTTATAACAATTTTTACCTCCATTTTTCTCACAAAACAAAAGTTAGAAATTTCAATAAAACTTAATAAAACCTGAAATCTTCCATAAGAATACTTGCTGAAGCTCCTTTTACTTCATATATCGGATAAATTTCAAGAAAAGAGAAGAAAGAGAATTTTTCTAGCAATTCACCTCAAACCCCTAGGTTGAAAAGCAAATCAAGGTCTTTCTTCCTCCAAGAACTTCACCAAAAGCTGTGACGACTGGAAAATTCGCTTCTATTTTCTTAAAATGTCTTCTTATTTTGATTAAATTACTTTATAACATATCTACTACTTATTTACTCCCTCAATAGTTGGAATAAAAAATAGAATGAAGAATTTTCCCTTTACTTTCATCGTTAAGGTAAACTAGGATTTTTACGTCTTTCGGTAGTGTGATTACTCGGTATGGAGTGTGTACTAAATTTGGTGGTTAAGAGTGAGTTTTAGATGAGAAAAGTTTATGATTAGAAGTAATAATAATAAGTTAGTGAATTATAAGTGAAAATCCTAGTACGTGCGAATTAAGGAAAATCGGTGTGAACCGACGGGTACTGTTTGTTACCGAGTGAATACACCACTTGACCACCACTTTATTAAATTAATTTCATTGTCATTAGTGCAAAAATATCAGCCCTAATTACCCTAGAAAGAGAGCCAAAATTCTTGACTAAAAAGAAAGGAAAAAGAAGAAAAAAATTCAAGATGAAATCTTGTGGTGACACTTGGAAGTCATCCAACTATCTTTGACCAACTCAAGTCTTAGCTTCTTATCCTTTCTTGGAGCTTCATTCTTCCCTCAAAACCTCCATGGTGGCCGAAACTCAAGGAAGAAAAAAGAGAGAAAAAAACTTCATTTCCATCTTGATTTGTAGCTTAGTTTGAGTGAAAATAAAAAAATCTAAACCGATTAACCACTTACTTAGGAACCTAGAAAGCTTTGTGTGCTAAAGTTTTGGAAGAAAAGGTGGTGGATTTCTCTTGCAAGCATCTTGGTGAGGTATTATGACTGTCCTTCCTATTTCTTTCCCTTAATCTTGTTTAAGTTTGTATAGCAACTTATACTCTTGGCTAATGATGGTAATTTAAGTAATTTTGATGGATATGGTGGATTTTTGAGTTAGGGTTTGAGTTGTTCAATTGTATTTCTTGTTGTCTAGATAGCATATATTGTCTATAAGCTGGGATAGGGAGTTGGGATAGTGGTTCAAGACATGCATGAGAATGTAAACCTTGAATTCATCAAATTTCTAGCTTTAAAGATTGAACTGCCCTGCTTCTAACCAGCTTCATTCGTCCATGTTAAACACTGAATTAGGCTTAGGTCAAAACATGAAAGTTGTATAAAATGATGTTATATAGCTTTCTGTAAAATTTCAACTCAATCGGAGTATTGTAGCATGTGAAATGACTGAAATACCCTTGACTACCAAATATTCTTTTCCGCGGAGAGTTTTGAGCTTTCACATTTCTGATTTCATTTTTCATTTTGATCTGTATCAAATTAGCATTTTTCCAAAGCACAAAAAGTTTAGCCCTATGTTTCAGCTTTCCAACGCATCTGAAAATGCCTCAATCGGAATTGTGTAGCCTGAGTTATTGCCATTTGAATCCAGTGCTGGTAACCAGACTGACAAGGAAATTCTGGTTCTGTAATCTGCAAATTTGACCTAGATCAACTATGAACTGTGTGACACCCCGAAAAGAATAAGCGTGAGAACCCGGAAATTTTCTAATTTTCTAGGGTTTATTTTATTTAATCGTCCGCCTTTTCTACATTTTCTTGATTAGAAAAATTCCCCAGATAAAGTTATGAGCAAAGATAGTTTTAAAATGATTTTTCTGGTATCGGTTAGTTTTTGAGAAATTAAGAGCGTATTTTGGATGTAGGACCCGCTAGTGCGGTAAATGCATTATATTTTTGACAACTTGTTGGAATTTTGTGTTAAGTGATATTATTTTACAAAGTGTTAAGATATTTGTATTGGAGAGACAAAAAGATAAGTTTTAAACCAAAAAGGTGACAAGTGTCACCTTGTGATTTAATCTTGGACTTTGACCATTTGACTTTACCTTTACCTTTACCAAATAAATACAAAAAAATTGATCAAAATAAGCTTCATTTTGCAAGCTTCTTGGCCGAATGTTCTTGCTCAAGAAATAAAGAAAAGCTCTCAATTTCTTCCTTCTATTTCTTGCTCAATCTTCAAATCCAACCAATAAAACTCCAAATCATTCCATAAAATCTCTTTGCTAAGTGGTCTTGAGGTGTTTTGTGGAGTTGTTTGGAAAGCTAAGGTGATTTGTTGCTCTATCTCTTGTATGGCTAAGGTGAGTTGTGAAGAACCACTCTCCTCCCTTAATTGATGTTCAATTCATGATTGGTGGTGGTATAAGATGCACTTTTATGGATTATATCTTGATTTTGGTTGAATTGGTGAAGTTTTATAATTTTTGGGGATTTTTCTGTTTTCATATGGATATGATTTGGGAAATGGTGGATATAATGACTCTAGAAGGTGGAAAAAGTGGATAATGGCAAGCAATTTCTGTTTTGGAAGGAAAAGTGGAAAACTAGGTTTCAATGTTCTTCATTCTGTCCGAATTTTTAGCTCATATATAGAGGCCGAATTAGCCTTGGATTAAAACATGAAAGTTGTAGGGAATGACATTTTAAAGGTGCCTACAAAATTTCAGGTCAATCAGAGTAGTGTGAAATGAGAAAAGTCGAAATTACTATCGCTGTTCTGGTTTTACCCGAATGTAAGAATTGCGCCTGTAATTGGTTGTTTTGGTCAGGATTACTTCCGAATTGGTTGTTGAGGTCTTCTGATGAAATGTAACCCTGTTTCTTAGCTTTCATCTGGTTTTGGAATTTCTGGATTTGGACTTGGATAGCGTGTTTTATGATGTTTCCGCTAGAATGCGTTTTGTGAATCTGTTTTTGTGATTCTGGTATGGTATCTTGCATTTTTGACCTGGTTACACTCGAAACTGGGTTGAGTAACCTTCTGTAATATTGTAGCCCTATCTCTTAGCTTTGAAACGGTGTATCTTGTACCTTCATCCGATAATCGTAGCGCCTTTGGTACGATTACCGCAAAATGACGTCAAAACTGTTTTTCTGGTTTTGAGCTTAACTTTCATTTCCGGACTTTTCCCTAGCTTGACTTGTACTAGTACTACTTGGAGCTTGCTGAATGGCTATTGGATGAACTTGTTGTTGTGTGTGTTACCTTTGGGACTGATTTGAGGAAGTAATGAAGCCATGATGGCTGGAAAAGTTAACAAATTCAGGGGAAGTGCTGTCCGAACTTTGAAGGAACTTGTTTGCATTGAGTTTGTGATTTAAGACTTGGAATTTGAGCAAGGCAATGATATTTGATGGATGATTTCTGAGCCATGGAGGTGAGTGACCCTAAACTATTTCCAAAAGTACTTGTGAAATGTTTTTTTGCATTATGTACTCGATTGCATCTCATGCGTGCTTGCATGTGAATTCATGACATGATTTGGCTTCAATGAGTTCTGGGAAAGTCTTGTGCTGGACACCAACGTCTCCACCATTTTCGTGAGTTCGTGACATGACGGAGCAAAATGGCTCCGGAGCTCAAAAAGGGCTCCCTCCTAATGTTAATGTTATGTTAAATGATCTATTTGAGCGTTGGGTGTTCAAGTGCTGTGATTTCACCGGCTCACGAGAGCACTAAACGTACATTTGATCTCTGAATCATGACATCATCGAAATGATCGAAATGCAACATTGTGAAATATATTTGTTTAATGATTTTCCTGGTTACTCGCTGAGCTTCTAGCTCACCCAAAAAATATTTTATTCCCCTCCACAGGGCTCAAGGCGAAGAAGGACTTGTTGTGCTTATTCACGTGATTGGATGGCGTAGTTGGAATTGTTATATTTTGTACCGTTTGGATGTGGAATCATTTTATGTATAGTTGGAAATCGTTTCCGCTTCACTTATGACATGTAATTATTGGAGAATGTGATGTAATATTTGAGATTTATCTTGTAATCTGTTTGAGGAATGTAGTGAACGACTGAGTCCCGGCGAGAGCTGGGCAGGAGACCCGCCGAACCCTCTGGTTCGCCTTCACGACTGAGTTAGGGGGAGGTGGGGCCGTCACAAACTGGGTTGAGTTGTCTTCGTGAAAGTTATAAACCTTTGTCTTAGCTTCGAAATGGTATAAAGTGTATCCCAATCCGATAAACGTAGCTCTAGTTGTGACCAAAATGCTATAAGATGTCAAATCTGCTGTTTAGCCTTTTGTCTTCAAAACTTTTTTCCGGTTACATTATTAGACTTCTGTTATAATTGGATGATTTTGGAGCCTAATTGAAGGGCTATGATGGTAACATTGCTTGTGTGTGACTTTGGGGCTGACCTGAGAAAAATAATAAAGCCATAAATGGCTGAAAAATAGGTAAATATAAAAGGCGTGCTGCCCAAATTTTCACTCGAGGAATAGACGTGTGTACTTGTGGTTCGAGCGAAGAGTTGGGGTTATTCAAGTCCTCTTTTATGGAGGTATGTAAGATAGAATTCGGCCAAAACTTGTACCCTTGGAAAAATGAAAGTAACGACTAATAGAAATACGTTTTCCTCCTCTCTTCGACTCAAATGGTGATTTCAAAGTTTAATCATTTCAAAGTTTCAAAGTTTTAAGAGCGAGCATGAGTTTTACGAATATTCTCCAAATGAGTTTCAATCACTTGATTCTCGTTAAACGAAACGTTTAATTTTCTACCCTTAGTGATTTCAAGGCTCTTAAACGATATTTTATCGCAGATTTGGACTCCTAACAAGGAGTAATACCTGAACGTGATCCGTAGAAGCACTACATCTTTGGTGAGTGCTTCCAAATACCTGATTGAACTTGACACTTGTTTTCAATACTTGACCAATGTGATCGAATGATATGTGATTGGTATGGTCGGGCAAGGGTGTACTTTATCGCACTTGCCCTAATGTGATATGTACTTATTTGTTGTTGCAATTGACTTGATATACTTGTGTTTGACTTGTAAGTGCTGAGCGGCAGTATGTACCACACTCAATCCGAGTGGGAGGTGCCTCTCATTTCCGTCTCCGTACTTTAATCTTGATTCCGTCGATTGGAGTTATTATCTCAACAATTTCTTGGGGATCCCAAACCCCACTGGCTAGTTAATCGAGTCGAGCCGGTAAGGGTTTGGTCGATTAGATAACGAACCATGGGTATCTAGTGTTATCGAGTGGAGTGTTATCTTCTCGACTAATCAGTATGCTCGAGTATTACCACCAGTGTTTATCGAGGATTTTGGGCCCAGTAGGGGGTTTGGATGGTGGACGAAAATTGTAGCTAAGTGGTGTTCTACTGGACTGGTTACTTTGCTTGAAAGTTGACGGAGTATCAACTACTACTTGATCAAGCTCTGGTGAAGCAATGGGAACTTGGCTCCTGAGAGCCATTCGTATCCTTATACTTTGAAATTATTATTGCTTATTGGATTATTGTTTCTTTTAAAAAATATTTTACACTCGCTCATTTTGAGATTTACTATTTGATGTGTTCTTACTTATTTTCTTGACTTGTTATACTCGCTATTTTCCTATTCTAATACTTTCACTTTGAAATAATGGTCAACTTACTGTTTGGAACCTCACTGGGTTTTTAATTCATTCCACGCCATTTGTTTTCCGTACAGGGGGTACGGGCGAGGCGTGAGATTTGTACGGACTAGCGTAGTCTAGTTTTTCTGAATTTTGTAATTGTACTCGCACTAGTCGCTCGATTAGGGTTGAATGTATTTAGAACTCCAATCTTTTGATGCATTTGGGGTTGTATGGATGTTTGAGATAGAAATGAATGTAATTGTACTTTCCAAAGTTGGTAACTGTTATTTCTTTTATTATTGAGGTTGTACTATATTTGAGTTGGAGTGAGTAAGTGAGTCCTGGCGAGAGTTGGGCAGGCGGTCCGCTAAACCCTGGGGTATGCCCTACGGGGAGGTGGAGTCGTCACAAAAGCTCCCCTCCAAGCTTAACTCAAGAATTTACGGAATGGATTAAGATTTCTCTCTTGTTTGGTCATGGATTTGGACAAGAATCAAGGTTTGAAATTTTGGTATTTTCTCTCTTTTTTTCCTCTCAAAATTTTGGCCAGGGTAGAAGAAAGAAGAAGAAATGGTGCTTGAATGATAGCTTGGTGAAGATAAGAAGAAAATTTAGTCTTGATCAAAGGTTGGCTTGATGGTTGACAAGTGGCGCAAGAAGAGCTAATATCTATCTCTTTGTCTCTAAACACCTTTAATCACCAAAATATCTAGTGCTTCTCTAATTAACTCTTAACACCTCTTGTCACATAAACCTTTTGCACAAAACTCCCTCTAATTCACTAAGTTTATTGTACACACCTCACTAGTTGGTCACAGTTGCATAACGCACTATGAACTCAACATGCAATAAATTGAATGGGACAATAGGAATAAAAATCACGACTCAATCATTAAGTTAATCAAAAATTTAAAGTAAGTAGATTAAAATAAAAAATATAAAAAAAAATTTCGGGAATACAAAATATAGAAAATAATTTTTGGATCGTCACAATCTTTTCCCCTTAACAGAATTTCGTTCTCGAAACTCTAACCTTTGCTCGCACAAAACTTGATTCTACAGGGTTTTTCTCCAACTCTCTAGTGGTTTCTCTTCACCTATGATACTCCTACCAAAAGTGTATCTAGAGGAAAGTCTTACTAACGTAATGGCTAAACTGATATGCTAAGGAAGTTTATTGAATGTCGAAATAACTCACAATGATATACACTCGGAACTCGTTGAAAATGAGAAACTGTAACTACGAAATTTGTTTACTACTCTCGCTAGATCTTGAAATCAAACACTATGCACTGGCAAATGTACTATCTTCTCTGATCAAACTGCTTTCCTTCATTATTAACCGCAAATAAAGAATCCTTGTTCAAACCCAATAATAGTTTGCAAAAATTGAATCACCAACAAGGATTTAACTCCAAACAAATATAGACATTCAAGATCACTAGTTAAAACATTAGGCAACAAGTTCAATATTGATAAGGTAGATACAACTTACTGCATAAAGCAGTCACTATACGTTTTTCAAAGATATAACTATTCCAGATAACACATCACTCATTTCTAATGTCAAATATGATAGTAGATTCACCATAGTTTCATCCATTGTTTCAGATAGTTCCTCAATAGATGTCTAACTTTGCCGTATCTATAACAGGGACCAGTTTCAAATGACACATTTCAGTATGAGTCTTATCACAAATTTCACATTTAGCAACTACAAATCTCTTCTTAAAGTATCTATTCTTTCTTTCTGTCATAGCATGTTCATTTCCACTAATCTCTCTGCATTTTCCTTTGGTATCGTGGAAGCTTCTTTCACCGCTTTTAATTTGATTGTTAGGAATGTCTTGAGAGGCAACTTGAGTAGTTGAATGTACCAATTCAATCTTATTTCGCAACTCCTCCAGTATTCCTTTGTATTTCTTTTTCATTTCCATGTTCTTGTTCAGTAACTCAATTTTCTCCATATACTCTTGTTTCTATCGTCCTTCCCATTGTTCAGCCAATTTCTTTTAAAACTTTACCTTTTTTTTCAAAAAATCTCTATTTTCTCATGTATAGCTTTCGAATTTTTCTTATTGCCGAGTCACTTAATCTCAAATGATAGCCTAGTAGACAAATCAAAGTATCTAATGAGTAGCGAATCACAATTGAAACTCTAACTATGTAACTCTTAAATTCTTTTGCTTCCAAGTCATCCATGAAAAAGCTAATCTTAACTATTCGCGACTAAGATAGACGAGAAATCTAAACACAAATAGGCAATACCTCAAGATACTATGACACTTACTCTCACTAATGCCTTTTTCAATCTTCAATCAAAGCGATCATTCTAATTTTACCAAAAGTTCGTATACAAGATTAGAATCCAAACCTTATTACTCGAAATTTCCATACATAATCCAACACTCTCAATTTCAGATGATTTACATTTTTACATTTCTACCATAGTACTAATCAATACCACAAAAGTATTAATAACACAAAAGTATCAAATATGTTTCACCATGAATGAACTGCACCTCTAAACTTGAATACTATAAAAATCACTTACCTTTTCTCTGGGTACCCTAAGACATCAAAAATAGGGATCATATTCGCTAATTAATGTTCAACTATTTCGGGGTTAGGACTTCCAGAAAACTTAAGCAAAGAACATCTCTCTAAAGCTCTAACCTCTCCCATATCTTGGTCTCTAAATTGGTTTGCAAGCCCAACCCCTTGATCTTGTTAGAGTACTAAATATTCTAAAAGATTTGTCATCCAATTTATGGCCATCGCTACTTGATCCCCTATCTACGTTCTGGGTTCCTGATTTGGTCGGTCACAGATTTTCAATCACCCCTTTTTGATCTTAGAGTTGTCTAGATCTACGTGAACGTCCCCAACGTCATTTTTTTAGTTTTTATTTTCACACAAGTCCAAGTCTATATATACACATAGGAGGATAGGAATCAGTTAAGCATATAGGCAATGGTAGTCAATCAAGAGTAAAAAATTATTTATCTAATATCATAAAATAAATACATATTTAGTTTAAATCAGACTGTATCAAAATCAAGTAAACACATAATAAGTCCACATATTCTTAGGAAAACTTAACTAGGTCCGCAGTGCTAGTCTCTAAAATGCTCACGGCAACCATCAAAGTTCAAATCTAACTACCATCTATCGAAACCCTAACCAAACATTTAATGGACTGGTCCATGGCAGCACTTGTCAATCCAATCTCCTTAATTAGTTCAATTCCAGATTTAATACTAGAATTCTCCACGCCTTAATCTCTGCCATCAAAACTTACCTCAAATTCAATCATGATTTCTATTCGCATCATAATGCAATATACTATATCCTTTTCAATTCACAGGTGTTCCATCAGAAGAAGTACGCAGTACTCAAGTACAAGAATCCGAAAATAGGATGATCACAACTCAGGCCGTACGCTTCCAAGAGCAAATCAACCAAGTTTGAGATTTTCACTCGACATACATATCTAATTTTCCTTAACAATGGTAATTTGTTTCACTCTTAACAAGCAATTTCCCACAGTTCGAGAACCCTCTCCCGATTTGAACTCATTCAGAGATCTGATACCATCTGTGACGACCCCACCTCCCCCTAGGGCGTACCCAAGGATTTGGCGGACCGCCTGCCTAATTCTTGTCAGGACTTACTCACAAATTCCAAATAAAAAATACTAAAATCCTTCAATATAACATTTACATGCTACCAATCGTCCAAATATACAAACCAAAATATAAGTCAAAAGATGTGAACTTAAATGACTAGTACCATAATACAGTGCTGGCCAAATACAAGTTCAAGATTTTCTATTACAAACTAGTACTATTCTTGCCTCTCTCATCCCCGCTCCTTGTTAAGGAAAACAAAGAATGAGATGAGTTAAAAACCCAATGAGGTTCCAAGAAGACATACAAGCAAACTATCAGGCATGATAGAGTCACATTATGGCATGATCACATATGTCAGGAAGTATGTAATATCCAGATAGATTATGTATCAAGATACAGTAAGGAACACGTTCAAGTAAAAGGATATAGTCTGCTCCTAGGAGCAGGTTCCACAGCAACTTGTCCAAGATCCGTTGATACTCCGTCAATCATGAAATTATAATGTTCATAGATAATCACTTAATGACCAATCTCCATCCACCGATCATCTATTTACTGGGCCCAAAATTCAAACAAGTACCCACGGTTCGTCAATCTCATCGACCAAACCCTTTGTCGGCTTGATTCGACCAACTAGCCGTGGGGTTGGGTTTAGAATCCCAAATGTTCAAGTATTCATGATCTGGGTTTGGAGCCCCAAGTATTTAAATATTCATGTGTAGAGCCGTTGGCTATCACCCAGCGCTCAAACATGTCACGATTGGAGATGTTAGCTGTCACCTAACGCTCCGATATTCAAGCATGTCACGAGTAAATAGGTTTGAAAATTCTTCCTTTACAGAAGACTGTACATCTTACTCGACTGCTCTAAAGTTGGTCTCAAGTAAAAGTTCCAACAAAGGGCCCAGTTCAGCTGTTGTCGACCTACAGTCACTTGTACGTATGAGCAAATCAAGGTTGTCTAACTTACCTGACTTCTCTGATAAGGGTACCAGCGAAGAGCCTAGTTCAGCCGCTACAAGAAGATATACAACCGACCTACCTTCATGTACATGTACATTCAAATCCGTATGCAGGATCATATAGTTCACTTTACAAAGATCGAGTGTGATAAAATACACACTCGCCTATGAAATAACAATTCGGAATTCCTAGAAATTTCTAACAACAAGTCAGATTTGATCAAGTAATATGGAACATATAGTTGGAACACTCACCAATTGTTTACAATCTTTTCACTTCATACCCTGATTCTTCCTCTTGGACACTCTCAAGTCATGTGATCATATAATACATCAAGAGTCTATCAACTCTAAGCTAATAGAAATGACAAACTTGGAGTTTCAAAACTTCACGTAGAAGACACATCAATTTGCAGGTTTTAACCCTAACACAGCTTCCAAACTTACAAAGTTTTCTAGTTCAAATCAAAGGGCAAATGTGAGAACTCGAAAATTTATGTGTACACTTCGAATTTATTTCATTACATTTAATCTGTTATTAGAAATATCATATGTAACAAATGAATGGTTAAATTAAATGCATAATTGAATTTCTATAAAATTGAAAATTTAGGAAAAAAATAATATAATAAATAAATAAAACAATAAGCAAAATAATAGAAAGGTGTAGAAAATTTTAGGAGCTAAACAAATATATGATAGACCTATTGCCAATTTGTGTCATTAGAATTTATTATATAGTTGAATAAATTACATGACTAATTAATTTTCCTTAAAGTCAAATGTGTGAAAATCTACTAAATCAATATAAGCAAAATTTTTCAAGGTACATACAAATTAGAACAAACACAATTTGGAATCAATGAGTAAGATAATAAAATTTCGGGCCTTAGTAGGTAAATACGCTAAAACTAGAGGACTAATTTAACCCTAAAGGTTAGACAATTCACCATGCAACCTAAGGAAAAGATTATATGGAACGGAACCAAGTAGAAGTAAGGTGAATTAATTGGTAAAAGTTAGGCGGTGACTGAAGGAAAATTTAAAGAAAACAGCACTAGAACTACCAAGTCTAAGCGGTGGAAATGAAGCAGCAAATAAGAGTTTGCCTGCTAGCTGGGCGGTGGAACATTTGCCGAGGCAGGAGTGACTGAAAGCAAGAGGATTTAGGTAGCATTGTTTTCTTACAGTAAAACTCTACAAAACAACCAAGAGAAAATAACTAGACAGCAGGCTCATTATTTGGGCGGTGATCAGAGGAGTGAAGCAGACAGTTTCTTTTTTTTTTCTTTCTTTCTTTCATCTTACAAAAACAGGATCGCGGGTGAGGAACTAAGTGTGAGGAACAAAGGATTAGCAAGCTGTATCACCAGCTAAACAATGACGAGAGAATACTATCAGAGGGCAAAGGAAATTGGAGCTAAGAGTGGGGTACCAGAACCAGAAATTTTAGCAGCCTACAACATCGAATTCTTAGGAGAAAAAGGTAATAACTTGCACCTATTTTCTGTTTATTCGCTATATCTGGAAAATCACATGAGCTGCACAAGAACTTAGTAAAGAAATGGACTCTTAGACAAGGTAAAATCCTGTTTGACGGAGATAAAACTGTTGGACAGATTTGGAAGAAACTGAAAACTGATGTTTGGATTTTAGTCCATGAATGATGGAAAATTTGTATATAACTTCTTAATCATTTGGTATATTTGAATTTGCATGTTGTTTGTGTTGGAATCTAACCAAGAAAAACTAAGTTTTGTTGCAGGAGAAATTTTGTTTAGAAACGATAGTCTGCTGAGAGGAAGTTCTGACTTCTAACCGTGAGATAGGTACTAATTGTGTGACTAGTTATCAGAAAAAAAATGGAAACTACATCTAGGAATGCATGAATTATGTCCACTTTAAGTAATAAAAGAAGGATTAACCATAGGAGCTTGTAAGAATTGGAACTGTGGGCATAACAGTAATCTGGTGCAGGCTGCTATGCACCAGATTTAGCAGTCTTGCGCAGCCTTGTAATTTTATTCAGTTTTTCTCTGAATTCTGGTCAGGAATTGCCCTGTCTAGCTTAGGATAACTTGCAGCAAATTAAGTATCTTCTGCATGAGTGATTGAGACCAAAACTGAGGAGGAAAAGGTAACAAAATGTCAACTGATAGACTACAGTTTTGCTGGAAATTTAGTGACTGCAACCGAAAGAGAAAAGAAGGACACTTTGGTTGTCCTCTATAAACTTTAGCTCCTAAACTTGTGTAGTAAGTGTAAAATGTCATGCAAATCGTAAACTTCAACAAGCAAGACCAAAACAAGTAGAAACTAAAGTGAACATAGTAGGACAAGTGCATTCGACTGGTTGCAGGTTGGTTGTCTGAGGGAATTAAGCAGGTTACCTGACCTGTTGTTACTGATTCTGAAACCCTTACTAATGAATACATGGAAGACATGTTAATTCTTTACCTTAACAGATAGGTGCCTTGGAAATCAGAAAACTTCAGGAAGCTTAACTAAAATTTGATAGAAGGAAGCTGGTTCAATTTGCTATGATAAAAAAAAGGGGAAGGAAATCAGCTTTTAGAGCAGCCTTTCTTCTAATTTCTGGCTCTGTGAACTTCCACAGGTATAACTAAGGTTGCTCTGTGATTTAGTGACTATGACTAGTTTCGTGAGTAGAGTTAAATAAGGCAAATGAGAGGAAAACTATGAAATGTGTTGCTGAATTACCTTATGGCCGAGAGAAAGAAGGAAGAGTTGATCAGTCTTTTCCCCTAAGTTAACTACAAAACTTTCCACGTTCTGTATAAGGCTACTTTGTAGCTTAATAAATGTAATTAACTTGTCTAGTTGGGACATGAGATTGAAAGGAAGGATTTAAGGAAAACAATGAATGCTGGACTGTGTATATTGCTAGGAAGTTGCATTTAGCTAAAAATGGAACTTATTGTTGTTTTGTTGGGTTTATGGGTAAATAGTACACGTTATTTGATTCAACTTCAGCAGGGACAGGGTAAATACTGAGTGATTAATATTTTACCAAGTAGAAAATGAAATATTGATGAAAATTATGAAGTATATTGCTATAACTTGATTTAACAGCTAACATAGTAACGAAGTGAACTCCTATAATATTTTGGAAACCTGAAGGCAACTTATTACAATTAGATACATAAGACGGTTGCTAATCACTTAATCTTATTTTCAAGAACATTTTAAAGACCTTAGAACCTAAGGGGGAATGGTATCGTGAAACAAAATTTAATTTACAAACAACCTTGAGTTTAGTTAATTTAAAAGGGAACCAATGAAGTATTCCTAAGCTTTAATCTTAGAATCTTGAGTGAAAAATGATTTAATCCTAATTTAAATATTTTATAAATTATAAACTTGGAAAATACGTATATTTCTTGGTTTAAAATGATAAAGTCAATAAGTCTCGAAATGAAATGTAGAATAAATATTGAATATATTATATTTTATATTTTAAAGTCAAACTTGATTCTAATAATTTAACTAATAGGATAATAAATAATAGGTGAACATCTACAAATTATATATTTACTTTGAAATTATGAACTTGTCTCAGGAAGTAGCTGTGAGCCAGAAAACAAACTCGAGGCTCGAGAGTAATCTATTTGGGTATTTGGTGTGTGAGAACCCGAAAATTTTCACATTTTCTAGGTATTATTTTATTTTTGCCTACATTTTTATACTTGCCTTTAAAATATTAAAGTTTCTATGCATTTTTATAAGCAAGTACAGTGTTAAATCATTTTCCTAATATAAGTTAGTGTACGTTAAATTTGAAGTGCATTATGGACGTGGGACCCGTTAGTGCGGTAAGTGCGATAAATTTTGGAGCACTAGTTTGAGTTTTGAGCTAAGTGTTATTATTTTCCAAGGTGCTAGATGATAATTAGGGATTAGCTAGGAAGATTAGTGTTGGAAGAAGATTAGTGTTGGAAGACAATAAGATAAGGATTAATCTTGGCTAACCACTTGTCTTAAATTTATTGGACTTTTGACTTGGACCAAGGACTTTCTTACCTCTTGAATAAAATCAAAATTTGACCAACATTTTCTTCATTTTGAGCTTCCCTTGGCCGACCCTCTTGAGGAGAAAAACAAGGAGAGAAACTTCAATTTCTACTTCACTTGCTAGCTTGAATCTTGAGTTGTAGCCAACCAAAATTGAAACTACACCATACAAGTGCTTATTAAGGAAGGTTGAAGGAGTTGGTGGAGTGATTGTGGGAGGAAAGATACTAAGCTACCATTTTTCTTGAGTTTCCAAGGTATTTTGCCAAAAACCTCCTCTTTACTTCAATTAATTGCTAATTAGTGGTTTAAAATTGTAGTTTTGGTAGTTTATGAGCATATTTCATAGTTGGAAGTAGTATTATGGAAATTTCAGTTTTAGGGTTTTTATCTTACCCTGTTCTGCCCGGTTTTGTTCGGCCATGATGGAGGCCGAATCAGCCTTAGGTTAAAACATGAAAGTTGTAGGAAATGATGTTTTATAGCTGCCTGTAAAATTTCAGCTCAATCCAAGCACTGTACCTTGTGAAAAAAAACAAAAATACCCTTGACTGCCATAGGTAGAGCTCTGTGGACTGTTTTGACATTTCACCATTCTGGCCGCGTTTTTCCACCTTTATCCATATTGAATTAGCATTTGGTCAAAACACAAAAGTTGTAGTGATATGTTTTACTTTCCAACGCCTCTGAAAACGCCTCAATCGGACTTTTGTAGCCTGAGTTATTGTCAGTTGAACGCAGTGCTGTTAACCAGCCTGATGGTGAAATTCTGGTTCTGTAAACGATGCATTTGACTTGGATACACTATGAACTGGATTGAGTAGTCTTCATCAAAGTTGTAGCCCTTTGTCTTAGCTTCGAAATGGTATAAATTTCACACCAATCAGATAAGCGTAGCTTCGGTAGTGACCGATACGCTAAGAGACGTCGAACCTGTCTTTTACTTTTGCCTTAAACC
>NW_020863306.1:0-41692 GCF_003713205.1 Coffea eugenioides | reverse complement strand
GAGTTCGCGTCAAAAGGCTCAAATAGCTAGCGACTAAGTCTTTTGTTACTATTGAAAAAAAAAGAATCAAAAAAAGAAGAAGAGAAAAGTAGGAAAAATTGTGAAAAAAAGTGAAGGTTGTGTTAGTGTGTAATAAAAGTCAGCTTGCCGAATTATGGATTTAATGTTGAGATTTTGGTTAATAGTTGGACCATTTGCTGATAAATGTTGTGCGTCATCCCTTTTTCTTAGATTAGTTAACCTGAAATTAGAGGAGTTTGTGGTTTAGAAGCTAACCGGAGTGATGTTTCTTGGATCTTGATCACTGATACTTGATATATATTTTTCTTGATATCTTGGCAATATGGTAGATAGAGCAATAGCCGTTATCAAATATGGGTGTTTGTTTGTTGTTCTTATGCTTGAGGACAAGTATGGTTTAGGTGTGGGGGGAATTGATAGGTTGCAATTTTATCATTTATTTTATTATTAATTTTTCCTATTATCTGACCTAATGTGGATTAATTGTTAGATTCTACCCACTTTTGATATTTTACATTTATCTCAGGGAGTAGAACGAAAATATGATAACAAGTGCCAATTTAACAAGAAAAGAGTCCAAGTAATAGAGCTTATCCCAGGGGCATTTTTGGAAAAGGAACACTGGAACCCAATTTGGTAATTACCGCAAAGGCTAGGACGGCTGGAGGGTTTTCTTCTTGCTGGTGGGCCGCCGCAGAGAAGGGTCACTTTTGGATTGCTTTTGTTGACTTTTCTCTTGTGGGCTTTTGGCTTAATTTTCGATTCTCGTATGTAAAAAGAGGGAATTAGCACTACTTTAGGGATTCGTGGCTTTACACTTTGACTTAGCCGTTTTCCGTCTTTTAGTAGTTGCTCCTGCGCAAGTCAGGAGCACTACTTGGATGGAGGAGCTTTTGACTTTTCCTTTCATCTGGAGTTGTTACTTTTCTTTTCTTTTCGATAGGAGTAGACAAGGGATGAAATAAATCCCTTTGTCTAGTCAGGGAACAACGGAGGCTTTGGCTCGCCTGAAATTGTGAGATCGATTTAATTTTATCTTTTTCTCTTATTTAATTGATTGCATATTTCCTGTTGCAAGTATTTATGGTGTTTAATTAATTTATTGTCTGGATCGGATAATTAGATGATTATATAATTATTGTCAATTAGGGCATTAAATCCGTAATTGTTTTAATTGCTCTAAAATATGACAACTGGATGAATTGGACTATCGTGTAGGGGGATACGCGGGCTAGCCAAATAACCCGGTAGTGTGTTATTTGGTTAGAATAGGGCTCCTTCTAATACGTAAGGCAATTGGGGAATTAAATCTTACGGCTACCTAGGATTATTTCCTAATTAGAGAGTGATTAACGGGCGTACCTTAATCACCGACACAGTAAGGAGGGGTTGACTGCCATCGCTTGTTTGGTAGTTATAACCTATTTATTGATGAATAATTGGAATTGCCCTTGTTTCGATGATCAATTAGGTGAATCATTGCTGAAGTTATTCCTTGGCTAGATCCTTTGATTTTAGTAAATTGTTTTTTTAAATTTCTAGTTGGCTATTTTATTTTTATTATTTTACTTTTAGTTGAATTGTCACCCCTGATATAAAAACACCCCCCTTTGTCACTGTGAATTTGAAAAGGAACAATTACTCCCAGTCCCTGTGGATTCGACCCTGCTTACCGCTATCTACATAAATTACTTTTAGTTTGAGCAGGTTTTATTATTGCACAGGCTGACACCCTGTCACTGCCCTTTTCTTCTATTATTAAATGGATAGTTATAGGTAAAGATCACTCCTAATTGCTAAGATTAAATCTTAATTATAATATATTCCCAATCAAGGGAATCCTTTAAGGATTAAAGTAAGTAGGTTGGAAGCCCCACACTTCTGCCTATATATAAAACCCAAATTCGATCCAATACAATCGAACCAATCCAGCAGCCAAAAAAACCCAGCCGGGCCTCTTCACCTTGCCCCAAAACTCTCACCCCAAACAGATACTAATATTTCAACGAAATTCAACCTCAATGCTTTCTCAAAACAAAATTTCCATCAACTACCAATCTTTACAACCCAAACCGCCTCCACCTTTCTCTAGTCCATTTTGCAGCTTCTTTCTCTAACAAACAACTCCCATTAAGTCAAAAACCTCCATGTTTGTAAAGTTTTGATCAATACAGTTCTTGTGCAAGAGGATAAAAATAAGGGTTAAATGCAGAAAACTCTCATGAACTTTTATAACTGTTGCACAATACATCCCAAAGTATGTTCATAGGCACTTTGCACCCTAAAAAAACTATCATTCATAGATTTCATGGTCAAACAAAGCGCGTGTTTTACAAGCTCTGTTTGTTGAAATTTCCTGACAAAATTGCCTTCCTTCCAAATGAGTATAAATGGCTATCTCCACCTACCATCACTTGTCCATTCTGCTCATTTATTATCATCTTCATCACATCCTTTATTTCCTCTTCTTCACAGACGCTGCACAGTCTTCTACACACATGGAGCACAGTCCTAATAGTTGTAGCTCAAGCAATGCATTTATAGCAAGAGATGGTGCAATTTTCCAAAACCTAATCGGTAGTTGTGTTGATCGGTAGTTGTGTTGAAACTTCTTATCGCTGTTAAGGCAAAGGCTAAGTCAGAATTAGCTTACAAAAGGAGTTTAAAAAAAGCACCACCACCACCATTGCAAGATTTGAAATTTTTAAGTCCAGCAATTTCTAACTTCTTTTAGTAGAAAAGGTAACGAGCATTAGCATAATGTCACAAAGCTCAAGTCTTTAGCAGCTATGCTAAGTAGAAATGTAGCACTATAAACTCATCTAGTTGCTGGATTGTCAGTTATATCATTTTCCATGTACAATCGACGGATGCAAAAGCTCACCATTATGTCACCTACACAATCTGTGCCTCGAGGATTAATAGTTAAAAGAAAAACCTGTGCCTTGAGAAGAATAATGCATAAATGAATGCTCATTGTCTACAAGAGAAAGTTTTGTATGATGAATTTTCTTCTTCTTCTTCTTTTCCATTTTTCATTTTGGTACATCAACTTCGAAAGTAGAAGCCACAAGGCAGAAAGGATGGCAGCAATGGAATGCTGACAATCGAGGTATTATATGCATGATACATATACACTTGCCATCTATATATATATATATATATACATATATACATGGTCCATAATTTATGTTCAGGATTGATACTGATACTTCAGCCCTATATCCCTCAAGTTTTCAATGCACGTTCTTGTGCTTTATTTTCTGCCACCCAAGACTAGCTAGTAAAGGAAGATGGAGTACAATTTTTTAGATTTTTTTTTTTGAGTTCATCGAGTAATTGTTTACATCTCATAGAATTATTTTCTCATACCTATGATCTATTTCAGTTTCCTGGACTATTTACATCATCAGAAGCAAGAGATATTTAATTCACTACAGACAGCTTTTCGAATCAGACAGTTGTTGCCAAAAGGTTGAAGCCAAGGTGGATGGCAAAGAAAGTTGTGTAGCTAAATTGAGATTTTACCACGTCCAATATTTGTATTTCACAAACTTGTGGAATAAAAAAAAAGAAAAAAAAAAAGCCAACGACAACCATTTATAGCAGAAGATATACAGCGAGCTGTTCAAATAGTTTGAACCATTCTTGTCGCGGAAGATCAAAGAAGGGGAAATATACGAATAGAACAAGATGTTAGATAAGAAGTTTAGTAAGCATCACTTATCCAAGGACACAATTAATAACATTAGCACCAGTACAAAATTTGAATAGATCAATAGCCAGCATATTTTCCTACTGTTCTAATAAGATATATTGATTCAGGATTATTATACGTTAATATGTGAAATCTTCTTGCAAGTGGGCTATACAGTAGCGTAGGTTACCTCATGTTGTAGTGAGGATGCTGATAAATCATTTTCTTCTTCAATTCATGCATGAAAGAAACCAAGTTATCTCACCTAAAATATTTTACGTCTTGTAGAATGTCAGTTGAGTACAGAAACAAACATGCGTTTGTGTAAAGTAAATAAAAAACAGTTTGGATAATGGATACCCATTGGCAATTGATAAAAGGGGAATCAGGTGTTAGTTTTTTTGGAAAAGTATAGTCAATTTGGGAAAGTATCACAATTTTTTTCTTTTTTTATTTGCAAAAATATCTAATAACTCCTACTCCTACTTTATTGGGGGAGTCTAAAGAAGCTTGTATGGGAGTTAGGAGTGTGAAGAACCAAACTAGACAAGTACATTGTTGCACTTAGACCTGTCAACGGGTCGAATCCGGGCCAGAATTCATTATTCCGGACCCGGACCTGTTACTACTATACCGGTTCTGTATCCGGCCCGTTTATCCGATGGGTCTTCTACTCTATGTTCTGGACCCGGATCCGACGGGTCTACCCGAATCCGGATCCGGGTCGAGTCTACCCGAAAAAAATAGCTGAAACCTGTTTTACAACAAGATTAGAAAAAGTACTACTTTTTTTTATTAAGAAAGGTCAATTTAATTTTGTCCAACAAGTATTATTTCAATGTTGTCACTTGGTTAAAGTCTTAGCTGGGCTATATTGCATGTGTTAATTAACATCTTCTAGATATAATGTTTAGCATTGATAAATACCTATGTTTTCAGAACCGGACAAGATATCGACTCGGTCGAGCTTAGGGGTCAGCGGTCAGTGGGTTCAACCGGGTTCGATAGGGGTTGAACCGGATGACGTCATAAATAAAAATTATTTAAAAATTAAAATATTATATGTACAATACTTAATAATATGTTAATATTACTAAAGGTATATTCATATATATTTGATGTTTCAAATATATTTAACAAGAAAATACAAATAAATTAGAACAATCAAGTATCAATTTATATTATTTAATAAGCATTAACAAGTTTAGAATTAAAATTATGGACTTAATTGAAAAATAACACCAAACTTTAAGACAACATTTATAAAGTATGAAATATTTGAGGTATATTAATAATTTTTAACAATTTAGGGGGCAAAACATCATATTAAAAATATTTTGACATTTCAAAAAAAGTGAAAAAAAAGGAGACCGAGTTCATTTTTCCGGTCAAACCGGGTCAAACCCGGTTTTTGGCTAGGTTTGACCGAGTTTTTGGTTTCTCGGTGTTTAGGATTAACTCGGACCGGACAACTGGCCGGTTCCCGGTTCGACCGGTCGGACCGGCCGATCCGGTCCGAGTTTAAAACCAGAGATAAATACTTTTTGTAAGATTCAAATTCATGCTTTTGCAACAGGTGTTGTATATGCCAAAGGCTCTGCATGTCCGTGGATAATATTTAGTTGTTTGGGCCTTTGGGGTATAGAAGTAAATTTGGGATATATTTTTGATATATATATATCTATTTTATATCCGGATACGGGTCAAATACGGGCCGGAATGATGTATTTTGTATTCGACCCGTTTTTTTTGTTTGACAAAACGGATTTGAATTCGGGTCCGGGTAGCGGAATTATATCCCTATCCGGACCCGTAAAAAATTGATGAATCTGGGTCGAATCCGAGTCTAGACCCGGACCGTTGACAGGCCTATTTATAAGAAACAAATTTTACCATTTATTTTGTGTGAACAAATTTTTGAATTACCTTTTTATCTTACTTTTCTTAGACTCCGCCAAAATTTTTGGCTCTACTACAATTTTTCTTTTTGAAGAACAATTAGACATATTTCAAACATTCCAAGAATATAAAATTTTTTGGTTAATTATATCTACCTCCCCGTGCTTTAACCAAACTACAAGTAAATCTCTTGAAGTTTGAAAAATAACTGCCACCCACTTTGACCTAACATTTGCTAAACGGTATTGAAATACACACTCGTATGTGTAAACAGAAAGACTCTTCCCCCAAAACGAATCCACCACCGTCGTCTATTTTCATTCTCTTCCCTGGTACTCGTCCAAACTATAACGTCTTCAATAATATCCAAAGTCCCAATTCCAGACTCCAACAAATTTTTCTAATGAAACTCAAGCCATTGAACATTGATTATTGTTGTAAAGATGATAACATGAATCTAGAATTTTTTTTTAAGTCAAGTCTGAGTGCATTCTGAGCAAAGGAACTAATGATCAACAAAAACGTTTCTAGAAACTGTATTGATTCTTTTATTGAACCATGAAACCATCCATATTTGTTTTTCATGCCCAAAAACTCATCCACTTATGCTCACCTCTTCCCTCTATTTTGGTAACCATTTTTGCACCCTTGAACTCTAGAGTCCTCCCCTATTTGTTATGTCATTTCATCTGCAATTTAAGTTTTGAGATCAATCATAGCACTAATTGATGCATCTCTATCACCTTTAACCACTCAAATGAGCATTTTATAATCTGTTTTCCCCAATATATTGGAATTGGCTCTTTTGTTGATGCCCATTTTAGATCTGTGTAGGAAGTGTGGATGCTCATGGGGCTCAAGACCTAGGCTTAATGGAGGTTGTTGGTGGCAAGAGAAGAAGATTTGGGGTTTGTTTTTTCTTATATTAAGAAAATTGGGAATGCACTGGCGGAGTTAGTGGTGGTTTCTGGAACAAGAACGATGAATAGAGAAGTAAAGGCATTGGTTTTTCTTCTCTATACTTTTTCTTTTTCTATATCAAATCTTATTTTCTCCTTCCTTTCTTTGTAAGACATGAAGGGATAATTTTTGACTTTTACGTATGTTTTGGTTTGATTAGGATAAACAAACGTTAATAAACTAACAAGAAGGGGTATTTATTATTACTGGGTGGGGCACACACTATGTGTACATATTTTAGAAAAAACAAATATATTACTTTGAGTTTTGACCCTTTCTTTGGTTTAAAGTGCTATTCGCTATGGTTGAAAGGTTTGTTAATGCGGTTACCACTGACCAAGTTGAATCGAGTTCCCAGAAGACTGTTACTATATCCGAGGAAGATTATGTTAAATTCCTACAGTACCAAACTACAAATCACGCATCTCTTCCCTCTGTTTCTTTAGCACAAAAAGGTAATAACTCATGGATTATTGATTCCGGCGCTACCGATCATATGTCAGGTACCTCTAAAAACTTTTCTAATTTTCAAGAGTCTACTTCCTTTTCTCATATTACTTTAGCTGATGGTTCTACCACTAAAGTTAAAGGACTAGGCACTGTAGAAATTAATCCATCTCTTCCGCTGTCTTCTGTTCTTTACGTATCCGATTTGCCATTTAATCTAATGTCTGTTAGTAAACTCACTAAATTTCTACAGTGTTCAGTTATTTTTTCTCCTGATTCTGTTGTCATTCAAGATTTGAAAACAAAGAGGACGATTGGTGGAGGGCATGAGCATAATGGTCTTTATTTTCTCAACTCTAATAGTCCGATTGCATGTCCTGTTACTGTTTCTTCTCTTGAAATTCACTGTCATTTGGGTCATCCGTCTCTACAAAATTTAAAAAAGTTGGTTCCTACTTTGAGTCAGTTGTCTTCATTAGAATGTGAGTTTTGTCAGTTTGGGAAGCATCATCGTGTTTCTTTTGCCCCTAGAGTCAATAAACGGATTTCTGAACCCTTTTTGTTAGTTCATTCTAATGTTTGGGGTCCTAGTCGAGTCACTTCAAAGTTAAGTTTTAAATATTTTGTAATCTTTGTTGATAATTTTTCAAGAGTTACATGGTTTTATTTAATGAAAGATCGTTCAGAACTATATTTCATTTTTTGTGCATTTGTTACAGAAATAAAGAATCAATTTGGTGTGCCTGTACGTATACTTCGCAGTGATAATGTGAAAGAATATTTTTCCACTCCTTTTAATATCTTTATGACTAAGTCTGGTATTATTCATCAGTCCTCTTGTCCTCACACTCCATAACAGAATGGAGTTGCTGAAAGAAAAATTGGACATTTAATTGAAATTGGTCGAACACTGTTGTTGCACATGAATGTGCCCAAACAATTTTGGAGTGATGCAGTTCTAACTGCATGTTATTTAATTAATTGCATGCCATCTAATATTTTTGGAGGTCAATTACTTCACTCTATTTTTTTTTCCCATGAATCTGTGTTTAAATTACCTCATCGTATTTTTGGATGTGTGTGCTTTGTTCATCAGTTTGCTCGCGGGGTGGATAAATTAGATTCTCGTGCTATTAAGTGTATTTTCTTAGGATACACACGAGTGCAAAAAGGGTATAAATGTTACAGTCCAGTTTTAAATCGATTTTTTACTTGTGCTGATGTTATTTTCTTTGAATCCACTCCATATTTTATCAAACATAGTATGCCTTGTGAGTTAGACCAGTGTCCCTCTTTTTGGTCTCCTGTTTTACCAGTCCCTTCCCCTTTATTACCTGAGTTATCTAGTCTACCAGATTCCATAACTCGATTATCTCGTGCTTATCTTCAAGTTTACTCTCGTCGTTCCATGGTTGAGAAAGTTCCTAATATGCCACGCACTTCACCAATTAACTCTCAATCTTCAAATCCAGGTATGACGCCCTCCTCTAAGTTAGATCCTCCTATTGCTTTACGCAAAGGTAAGAGACATTATACTTCCCATTCTATTTCTAATTTTGTTTCTTATTCTCGTCTCTCTATCTCATATTCTTCTTTTGTTGCTTCCCTTGATTCTATCTCCATTCATAAGTCTATTACCTATGCTCTTAATCATCCTGGTTAGAGATTAGTTATGCAAGAAGAGATGTCTGCTTTGGAACAAAATGGTACTTGGGATCTTGTCTCTCGTCCTTCAGGTAAGCCTGTTGTTGGTTGTAAATGGGTGTACACTATAAAAGTGCAGTCTAATGGTTCTATTGATAGATTGAAGGCTCGTCTGGTAGCTAGAGGATTTACTCAAGTGTATGGAATAGACTACTTAGAAACATTTTCTCCTGTTGCAAAGATTACCTCGGTTCGTCTTCTTTCTCCCAGCTTTTCTCTGAATTTTGGTCATGAACGACTCTGCTTAGCTTAGGATAACCTGCAGTAGATTGAGTGTCCTCTGCATAAGTGATTGAGACCAGAAACTGAGGAAGTAAAGGCGAGAAAATATCAAAAGATAAGCCGCTGGTTTACTGGAAAAAGTATTTGCTGCAACCGAGGGGGGGAGAACAAAGAAACAGTGGTGATCCTCTATAAACTTTAACTTCTAAACCTGTGTAGTAAATGTAACATGTCATACGAACCTTAAACCTCAACAAGGAAGATTGGAACCAGTAGAAACTCAACTAAATACTAAAGTAGAAATGAGTGCAAGTTGGTTGGCCGAGGGAGTGAAGCAGAATGTGCTTTTGTCCGGCCATTTTTTACCCTGAAAATGTGAGAACTGGGTGTCGATGTCTTCATAGGCAATGTTGACGCTATAAAATTTGCCTCAATCCCATAAGTGTAGCTCCAGTTATGATCCAAACACCAGAGATTGGCAAAGCTACCTTTCTCGTTGCCTCTCTCTTGTTTTTCCGAATGCATTCTACTTGATGCTGGCCGTGAGGAAACCTATTTTTGAATAGCATTTCATCTAATTTCCAACCCTGTAAGCTTTCATAAATGATAGCTAAGATTGCTCTGAGATTTAACGACTATATCTAATTCCACGAGTAGAGTTAAATTAAAGCAAATGAGAAGAAAACTCATGATAGTTATATACCTAAATTGGCTTCTAATCACTTAATATTGTCTTTACACATATGTTAAAAACTATAAATTTTAGGGACGAGTGTAGTGGAATAAAATTTAATTTACAAATAATTTAGAGTTTAACTAATTTAAAAAGGGAACCAATAGAATATTCCTAAGTTTTAAACTTAGAATCTTGAGTAGAAAATGATTTAATCCTAATGTAAACATTTTATAAATTATTAATTTGGAAAGTATGTATATTTCTTGATTTAAGATAATAAAGTCAATAAGTCTCGAAATAAATTGGGGAATAAATATTGCGTATATTTTGTATTTTAAGGTCAGACTTGATTTTAATAGTTTAAACAATAAGGTAGAATAAATAATGAATATGTTATATTTTGTATCTTAAAGTCAAACCTAATTCGAATGATTTGAATAATAGGTGAACATCTACAAATTATAAATTTACCATGGAATTATATATTTATCTCAGGAAGTAGCTGCGAGTCAGGAAACAAACCCGAGACTCGAGAGTAAATTATTTGGATAATTTGTGAGTGTTTTCCGAATTTATGTGTTTAACTGTTTATGTGTATCTAAGTGAAATTATGTGACAAATGTGCTTATTATGAATTATTACTAACTGATTCCTTGTGAAGTGTATCTCAATTGTCCCTTGCCTTCTAAGTCGAGGGTGTACTTTATTGCACTCGACTTAGTTGAGTTTAAATGTCGATAATTGACTGAATGTTACTGTAAGTGTGCATGCATGTAAGCCGTATGTGTGCCTCGCCGCATCGGTTGAACTGGGCCCCAAAACCCTCTGTTCAACGGACTATTCGAGCAAGCAAAGGGCTTGGTCGGGTAGGACGGCAGCTTTGGATAAATGTTTCGGTATACTCGAGTATTACCATGAGGTTGGGAGATTATTGAACTGATTATTGAATGTAGTGAATTGTTTATTGTTTTGGAGGACATAAAGAGGTAAATTGGCGGAATGTTCAGTGATATTGAAATGAATGTACAATGACAGTGAAATGAGTGTCTCTTGACACAGAAATGAATGCTCAATGACATTGAAGTGACTCTAATGCGAGCACCGTATCCTTTTAAAAGTGATTGTTTAGTGAAGTGTTTCCTCAATTACTTAATGAAAGTGATTGTACAGTGAAATATGCACTACTTGCTTAATTGTACCGATTTAAGTGTTTATTAAATGTAACTTGCTCGGCAAACCTCACTGTGCTTTAGTTCAGCTCTTTAGTTTTGTTTTCCTTACAGGGGTTGAAGTCTGAAGGATGATCAAGTAGAGTTAGAGTGTTTTGGGAGGTCTAATGTTATATATTGATGTTAAGACCTGTATTTTGTATCTCTTAACGGATAGATTTATATTTCACACTAGTTGGTGATGTACTTAAGAATGAACGTTTGGATGATTCACTTTTGTAATTTGTAGTTGATAAAGCTTTTGTCTTACTAAGAAGTATTAAGAATGGATGTTTGGATGATTAATGAGAATTGTTATCTTTGAAATTAATGTTAGTGAATGAGTCCTGGCGAGAGCCAGGCGGGCGGTCCACTAACTTCTAGGGTATGCCCTAGGAGGAGACCGGGCCGTCACAGGTAATGTGAGAACTCGAAAAATTACGTGTGTGCTTTGCATTTTTTTTATTTTATTTACCTTGATATTGAAAATATAACATATAACGAATAAGTGGTTAAATTAAATGCCTAATTGAATTTTTATAGAATTGAGAATTTAGGAAATATCCTAGAATGGTATAGAAAAATTTTACAAATTATATAAATAGATGACGTGCATATCGTAAATTATGTTATTTGCAAATATTACTAGACACGTAACATACACTAGAAGTTTAACAAGTACATGTCTAATAAGTTTTTCTTAAAGTTAAATGTGTCAAAATCAATGTAAGAAAATTGTTCACTAAAATACAAACGAAGTTAGGAGTCCATGCATGAAATCATAAAATTTTAGGCCTTAGCGAGCAAATAAACTACAACAAAAAGACAAAACCGACCTCAAACTTCAAGACTAACTACCATGCAGCCATCGCACAAACTATCAGAATTCAGAAACAAAACCTAGAGAAAGTAAGATTTGCTGTGATAGGAACCGAATGCAAGCCTCTAATAGATCAAGCGGTGGAAAGGAAAAGGAGAAGAAATTGTCTGACAGTTTGGGCGGTGGAACATTTGCTAAGTTAAGTAATGACCTAGAGAAAGGAAGTGCTCTGCCATTTTGGACTTCAACCGAGAGCAAACAAATAGAGATAACAGAGTACTAATCTTTCTTCCTTTTCCATACCCAAAACCGAGAGAAAGAGTGAGAGTGAGGGAGCTCTCTGATTCCATTCTTTCCTTCCAGTCAACCGAATGAGTAAGAGAGTAAGGTAGAAAAAAGGGGAACTTGGAGCTTTCATCATGAGGAAACGAAGGAGGAAGGAGTCTGCCTGCGGGTTTCTTCTTTTCTAGCTTCGATTGTTAGAAAAAGGCAGGCAAAATGCTGCAACAATCTTTTAATTATCTAGTATAACTGAATACTTAAGCTGCATGTTAAGTTTTAGCTAGGAAAAATGAGTTTTGGCTGAGGAAAAATTCTGTTTAATGACTGATTAAGAGCTACAAGAAAACTCTGTGATGGCCGAGTGGACCTGGAATTGCAGCTTGTTACCAGAATTTCCTTCGGAGAATTATGCTAGGAATGCATGAAATAGGTTCATCTCTGATCTTATAGGATATATATTTGTGGAACTAGTAAAAATGTTGATAGATTTGGCTTGAAATGTTGAAAGAAAGCTGCTGAAATTTTTCAGCATGGCCGAGAGAAGGAAACAAAATTTTATCCAGCTTTCCCTTTGAATCTTTGGCTGTAAATTTCATATTGTTGCACAAGATACACCGTAGCATGATAACTACACTCTGCATGTTGAGCTGGAGTGGAAAAATGAAGAATTTGTTGAGAAAGTTTCACATTTAAACTGTCAAATTTCTGGAAGATTATATGTTAGCTGATGACAGATTTAAGGGGACTTCTTGGTGGAATAATTTGCTGCAATTACCTGTTATTTGATTCATTTCATATTGGACAGAATGTATGTTAAGTGTTTAGTGTTTAAAGCAAGCAAAGGATGGAAACCTTGTTGAAAATTCTGGAGTAATGTTGCTGGAAAATCTGTTTTGCCGGCCGAGAGAGGGTGAAGGCTGAAACTCTCATGTTAATTTCGAAAATTCCAAGATAATTGGCTGTAATCTTAAGTAAAACATCTTAAAACATCTTGTCCTAGTTTTCATGTACATCTTATTGATTTTAACACTTGAAAAGCTGGTGAATTGGAGCAAATTTAAACAACAAGCAAACTAGAATCTGGTTTAGCTTAAAAGGAAAGAAATGAAAAGTTCACTAACCTTAATCTTTAAATTTGGCATGAAAATAGTTTAACCTTAGTTTAAACACCTTACAAGACCTTAAATTTGGTATACATGAATATTTCCCTTGTTTGAGTTGATAAATTTGATGAATCTTGAAGAGAAATGTGAGGAAGGTTGTTGGAATTGTTGCATCTTGTGTGACAAGCTAAGGGACTTGAGTTCTAGTAATTTAAACCTCAAATTGGTGAGTGATTAGCAGTCGGACATAAAGATATAAATGGATGAGAAAAGTTGTTATATCAACTATAGGGATCTAAAAGGCTATAAGACTTATATGAAAAGATATACAAATAAAACATGATTCAAACGGCTTTATAAGCATTGTATGTTCACCGTTAAGGTAATAAACTAGTTTTACTCATGATCATAAGTAAGTAAAAGAGATTTATAGGACAATAAAGTACCTTAAAGGTAGTTATTTCTAAAATTTACCTTATTAAAGGTTAATGTTGAGTTTTAGTACGATAAATCTAGCAGTATAAAAGTAATGAAGTCACAATACTGGAATTGCTACTTAAACTTCCTCTCTTTTGAAAATTAAAAGTTGAAGTGACGAGTGAATGTAAGAAATGCACTAGTCGCCTCATTTAAACAAAGCAATAACTGAGAATTCGGCTGGAATGGTGACTTAAGGCTAGAATACAACACGTATGTTGATTATACTTTAGAACCTCACCAAATGAGTAGTTAAATAATTATGTCAATTATAACTTGTCTCAGGAGATAGCGGTGTGCAAGAAAGCAATTTCGAGATCGAAGTGTAATTTTTTATTAGAGTGGGTGTTTCCGAATTTATGTGTTTAACTGTTTATGTTTACTTAAGTGAAATTATGTGATAAATGTGCTTATTATGAAATATTGCTAAGTGATTCATTGCAAATTGTATCTCAATTGTCCCTTGCCTTCTAAGTCGAGGGTGTACTTTATCGCACTCGGCTTAGTTGAGTTTGAAGGTTGATAATTGATCAAGTGATATTGTAAGTGTGCATGACTGTAAGCCGTGTGTGTAATTTATCACATTAGCTGAACTGGGCCCCAAAACCCTCTGTTCAACGGACTATTCAAGCCAGCAAAGGGCTTGGTCGGGTAGGACGGCAGCTTTGGATAAATGTTTCGGTATACTCGAGTATTACCATGAGGTTGGGAGATTATTGAACTGATTATTGAATGTAATGAATTGTTTATTGTTTTGGAGGACATAAGGAGGTGAATTGACGGAATGTTCAGTGATATTGAAATGAATGTACAATGATAGTGAAATGAGTGTCTCTTGACACTGAAAATGAATGCTCAATGACATTGAAGTAGCTCTAATGCGAGCACCGTATCCTTTTAAAAGTGATTGTTTAGCGAAGTGTTTCCTCAATTACTTAATGAAAGTGATTGTACAGTGAAATGTGTACTATTTGCTTAATTGTACTGATTTAAGTGTTTATTAAATTTATCTTGTTCGGCAAACCTTACTGAGCTTTAGCTCAGCCCTTTAGTTTTGTTTTCCTTACAGGGGTTGAAGTCTGAAGGATGATCAAGTAGAGTTAGAGTGTTTTGGGATGTCTAATGTTATATATTGATGTTAAGACCTGCATTTTGTATCTCTTAACGGATAGATTTATATTTCACACTAGTTGGTGGTGTACTTGAGTGATGTACTTAAGAATGAACGTTTGGATGATTCACTTTTGTAATTTGTAGTGGATAAAGCTTTTGTCTTACTAAGAAGTATTAAGAATGGATGTTTGGATGATTAACGAGAATTGTTATCTCTGAAATTAATGTTAGTGAATGAGTCCTGGCGAGAGTCAGGCGGGCGATCCGCTAACTTCTAGGGTATGCCCTAGGAGGAGACCAGGTCATCATAGTTTGGATAATGGATACCCATTGGCAATTGATTAAAGGGGGCTCAGGTGTTAGTTTTTTGGAAAAGTATAGTTAATTTGAAAAAGTATTACAATTTTTTTTCTTTTTTTATCTGCAAAAATATTTAACCTCCTCCTACTCCTACTCTATTGGGAGGAGTCTAAAGAGGCATGTGTGGGAGTTAGGAGCATGAAGAACCAAACCGGACAAGTACACTGTTGCACTCTCTGAATTTTTTGAAAACAAGAAGTACTATACTTCTTGTGTGATACACTAAATGGTGTTTGAACTTCTGACCTAGTGCACAGGAGAGTTTTATATGATCTTTCCTTGGCAATCTGAAAGTATCCCAATTCAGAGGTATAATAAATATGATGTATGTATTTACATAATAACTTTAAATATGATGTATGTATTTACATAATAACTTAGGTATGATTTAAATGTTTTAACGAGTGCCTAATGAAAAATTCAATAATCAATTGCTCTGTTTGATGACACAAATATGAAATATTAATGCTGTAACGTGAGAGAGTTTTCGAACCTACAGCCAAACTTGAAAATAAAGTGGCTTGACTCTTAATTCTCATAAATTTATCGAACCGAAGGACAACATTGGGCTGAACCAATTTTGGAGCCTTGAGTCTATATAGAGACATTAAATCCCAATTTGTCACTCAAAGATACTTGCGCAGCTATATGACCTTTAACAGATGAAAGTACTTGAAATTCTACTAATAACCAACAGCAACCATCTCTTCGATATGCCAAGACACATGCTTACAAAATTTCTACTTGAGTATTCAAAGAAATGACAAGATTTATTTGTCCGTGAAATTAACTGGAGAATCAATCAAGTCTGGCGTTAATTGACGGTGTCTCTTTCATTTGCCGGTGACTTGGTCATTGTCATTGGCCGCTCGTCCATCCCAACTTGGGCAATTCAACACGGATCAGCTTTGCAGTGGTACGGCTTTGTAGTGGGATTTAATTTCTTTTCTTGTTCAGCCAAAAGACTCTTTGGGATTTTACTAATAACATTGACTTTTGGCCAGTAAAGCAACAAGTATTTCGCAAGAACATCCGTACAACATATGAACAAGTCAGCTATTGTTGCTTTCTCATTACAAAAACACAGGATTGAATTCTTTACAAAAATTAATATAGATTCCACGTCATTAATTTTGGTGGAGATTAATTAATTTCTTAAGTGTTCTTTTCATTAATTCATAAGTCAGCTATTGTCATTTTCAGGATTTTTTTCCTTCATTGGATAGGATATGATATCAGCTTAGGTTCAAATTAGGAATTCAGCCTGGCCATAACAATTTCAATAATTTCATAAAGACCCATATCTACACGGAATATATATGTGGGGAGGATTGCGTGTGTGTGTGTATATATATATAGAAAATGCAAAACCAACGTTATTAATAAGTTAGCCGGAAATCATACAACACAATTATTTGACAAAGTCAGGGGGAATTCCAAAAAGATTCAGTTAGATTGGTAGATTTAGCATAGTTTGCTAAAGTATGTGTAACCTTATTTGCTTCTCTAGGAATCCATTGAACATCAACATGAATTTGTTCTAATAAAACCAATCGCACATCTTCAATGTTACCTATTGTTATGAGCTGATATTCACTTAAGATAAGCATCTTTTTAGGGAGTAATTTGGAATCAAAACTTTATGGAGTCAGTTAAGATGTTTCAACTTTTATTCCCAATATAGAAAATTTTTCCGCATTTTATTTTTTTGGTATTCATGCTTCTTTTAGCCTATTCTTGTTTGTTGAAAATTTTGCAAAAGTTGATCGTAGAATGTAATTATGGAGAAAAAAAATCAGAATCAATTAAGTTAAGTCCTGGGTATATTCTTGATTTTGACCTTTTTGGTTTAAAAAAAAATCTAAAATCTAGATGTAAAAGAAAATGAAAACAGTCCCTATAACCAAGATAATACAATCTTTTAATTATAGAATAATTATACCTATTTATGGCTTTGATTAATTTTTATTTTGTATTTCTTTGGCATGCAGTAATATTTATTATTCCCTTACATTTTCCCAACTTCCAGTTTTTTTAAAAAAAATTATACTTGGGGCCCGTGCCTCACCAGAAACTCCTACAAACTCACTCTTTGAAAAAATTATGAATTTTTATAATGTGTCCCACCCTATTGATGTCAATTAATGGAAAACAAATAAAGTACATGGTCTTCGGTTTTCTATTCAACTAAACTAAAGGAAGCTAAGCCAGAGTCGACGGAAACCTTCAAAAAAAATAAAAAGGAAAATAAAACAGTAAAATGGTAAAATAACCATCCTTTTTTAGTGTCATGTTTTCACCTTTTGGATATTCGAAACAAAGGGTCATCTTTTCAAAATCAACACAACTTTCCATTTTACCATTTGAAAAAATTACCTTTTGCGTGCCACTACACTCCATGTGAGAGCCATGTTTAAGGTTCATCCAAAATCAGTACATTCAAACTTAATAATTACATTTTTTTTCTTAAAAAGTTTGATTTTCAAAAAACAAAAAAAAACCTCAAATATGGCACATAGGGAGTGCAAGATTTTCAAGGCCAATTTTTATCTCTCAATCAGTGTTTATTTTTTGTTTTTCATGGAGAATATTGGTTGTGCATATGACTTTCTTTTTTTTTTCATTAGACTTGTTTTTTTTGCATCCAATTCTTTAGCAGATATTTTTTGGTGTTTATCAGAGTCCAAACATAATAATCACATGTACTCATAACAAGTTGAAATCACAGAAGATGACCCTTATACTTGGACAGAGGTAGTCCATTTATATTTAAATGAATACAAGACAGATCGCAACAGACACACATGGATAGACTGATTAAGTTATCACTGAGCAGTGATTTTTCAATGATAACACAGACAGCACCGTACGTTATTAGAAATTCCAAACATATACCGCTACCTGTCCATTGCAAAAAACATGGTCCATAGATTCAACATTTACCTGAACGCAACAAAAACACTTCGATGGTCCAGAAATACCGAGTTTGCATATTGTTGAATCCAGTGGTAATCGATTTCTCAACAAGTGAATGAGAAAAACAGACACCTTTAGAGGAAGTCGTGAATGCCAAATTTTTGTAAACATAAATGACCGTTGCATATGTGATCTCACCTATGATAACACAGACAGCACCGTACTGAGCAGTGATTAAGTTATCACCGTGCGCACCCAGGTATGGTTGTTGACTCGGCAGGGGCCTCTTATACGTGGCACAGGATGTTACATGTGCGGGAAATTGCTGAACAACATATAACCTTCATTGTTCATTCTGGGAGCTCCAATTTCTGGTTCGATAATTGGTTAGGATCAGGACCTCTGGCTTTGCGATTAGGGAGTGTTTCGGATCATAAAGTGTCTGATTTTTTTATTGATGGTGATAAGTGACTAATTTACGTAATAATTGTATGACATTTTATATTATTTTTAGTCACTTTGGTTATATTATTGGAAGAATATGAATCATTTTGGCTATAATTGGTGAAAAATGCTTTTAAGTGATTAAATGAGGTTTTTATCACTTTTTACTTGGATTTTGTGTATTTTGACAGTTTTGACACATTTTCGTATTTCGGCTATAACTTGAGTTACAATGATCGGATTGGGATGATTCTTGAACCCATTTGAAGATAAGAGATAGATCTACAACTTTGGTGAAGACATCTAAATCCAGTTTGAAGGTTTTCCAGGTCAAAATGCCGAATTACAATAGCAAATTTCTACTGGTCGAAGCTGGAACAGGGCAATGAGCAGGCAAGGGTATTTCAGTCATATCTCAGCCTACACAGATCCAAATGAGGTGATTCTTGATGCATTAGAAAGATAACTCAAAAGGCTACAACTTTCGTGTTTTAGACATGAGCTGGTTCAGCCTCTAACATCAAGAAAAGATTGGTTGAAATTGGGCCAAAAACAGAGCAAGTGATCCACACTCGGATCCACTATTCATCCGAACCCTCGGTTGTTTCTGGGTTAGTGGATCCGAGCTCGGATCCATACGGATCCGAGGTACTGTAGCAGCTCGGATCACTGGTCAGAAAAGGCTGCTCTGTACGCGTAAAACTCAATTTCACCTCCACCAACTCACATTGGATGCTAGACATGTGAGAAACATTCCCAGCTGTAAAAGGGAGATGTAATCCTCATTTCTTGACCACCTTTCATCATTAAATAGCCAAATTCATTGCAAAAAAGGAGATTGGAGTTCATAGAAGAAAAATAGAGAGTGAGCTACGGGAGAGCTTGAAGTTGCAGAAATGTAGCTCTTTCATCTTCCTAGTGTTAGTTTAGCTTAGTATAGAGTAGTGTAGCTTTTCCATTCTTGTTTATTATCTAGATTAGGATGAAGATGGAGGATGAAGAAGGCAAGGAAGAAAGCTCATGTGACAAGGGTTGTATTCCTTCCAAACTCTTTATCTTTTGTATTTGATTCCAAATTTAGTTAATATACAAGTTCTGGATTTTGTGTTCATTATGTGTTTCTAAAGTTTATACCTTGGGTTTGGTTGAACTTTCTATAATTGTTAGTGTTTATTATTTGGTTATTTGACTGCTATGATTTGAGCAAGTTATTTAGCACTTTAGCTCTTTAAATCATGATTAATCTGGTACCATTGATTGTGATTATTTAAGGTGTTGTTTCTGCAATGAAAATTGAGATTTAACACTAGTTCAAGAAGTGCTAAACATAGGGAGTACACTCACGAAAGTAGAGGTGCACTTATGTGGTTTTTAGTGATTCATTTCATGTAATTTCATTGAAGAAATGAACTTGTAGCTAATTTCATAACCATGAGAATAGGTATGGATTAGTTATAAGTATAATTGATTCACTACGAAAGTAGGATTCAAATGCATAAGGAAATTACATCCATAACTAGCCTAGATGTAGTACTCAATGATCCAAATATAACACTTGCATGAGTAGTTAGGGATACCACAACCTAAGGAGCTTTCATTTGTTATTTTCTTGTATAATTTCAGTAGGCTTTAATTTGTTATAATTCATTGATAGTCTAAATAATAGAGAAGCTTTAGTAGTACCGGTAATTGCAATCTTCCTTGTGGGATCGACCCTTAATACCCTATACTCGCTCACGATTCGTATACTTGCGATAAATCGCGTGTGGGGTATTTAGGAGTTTATAAATGTAAAACTTGATTAGGATGAGCTTAATTGTATATGTATACTCCGCGCACGTCAGATGGCGGGTGGAATTTTCGGTTACTGAGTTTATGGGTCCCTTCATCTATCATCAATGAGATACAAACACTCTCTCTCCCTCAAATTGAGCATGGAGTGGAAGATTTGATGATTTGGGCTCCTTCTCAATCTGGAACTTTCACACTATGCTCAGCGTTTAACCTGGTGAGATCACATATGCAACGGTCATTTATGTTTACAAAAATTTGGTATCCACAACTTCCTCTGAAGGTGTCTGTTTTTCTCATTCGCTTGTTGAGAAATCGATTACCATTGGATTCGACAATATGCAAACTCGGTATTTCTGGACCATCAAAGTGTTTTTGTTGCGTTTAGGCAAATGTTGAATCTATGGACCATGTTTTTTGTAATGGACAGGTAGCGGTATATGTTTGGAATTTCTTTGGCTCTGCTTCAGGCGTGCTGAATTTGGGTTGTTCGGTTCGTGCATATATTGCGGGTTGGTGGTATAGCGCAAGCAGGAATGGTTTTCTTGCATTTGTACATTTTATTATACCTTCTCTGATTTGCTGGAATATTTGGAAATCCAGAAATTTAGCACGTTTCGAAGGGAAAATTCTTTCTCATGTTGCTATTTGTGAGTTTGTTTTTGAAGAGGTGAAAAACCTCTTTAGGTTGCAATTCCCTGAGCACCCGTTCCTTTCCTCAACATGGATGCAGTTTTGTTCTTCGCTCTCTTCTCTTAATCGGACAGCTTCATTTAAGATTGTAAGGTGGTGTCGGCCACCTTTGGGTGTATTTAAACTTAATACTGATGGCTGCTCAAGAGGTAACCCAGGGAGGGCAGGTGGCGGTGGGATTTTGCGTGATGATGAAGGCAATTTCCTGCTCGCTTTTTCCCCATTTTTTGGAAATGGAACCAGCATTCAAGCTGAGACGCGCACTCTTCTCTTTGGGGTTAAGCTGTGTCTTTCTCGTGGTTATATTAACTTGCACATTGAAGTGGATTCTTTGGTTCTTGTTCATTTCCTAAAACAGATATCTAGTTGTCCATGGAGTGTTCTTACAGAGGTTAAGCACCTTCTAAGGTTATCGTCTAATTTTGTTGAATTTTTTCATTGCTTTCGAGAAACTAATCAAGTTGCTGATTGTTTATCTAACGTGGGGTGTGATCAAGGTTTCGATACAACGTATCTTCAGTTTTTAGACCTCCCTATGACATCTCGTGGAGCGTTTCGGTTAGATAAAATAGGCCTGCCTTCAATTAGAAAATGTAAGAGCAAATGATGTAAAGGGAATACTTCCCTACTCCTTCTCTAGCATTTGCTTCTTGGTATTATTTGGAGGTAAGGTCCATGTCCCCCTCCTGTGTTTATTTTGCTTTTCCAATAAAAGACCAAAATTTAATTTGAAAAAAAAAAACAACTATTGGCGGCACATATGCAATTCTAGTGAATTGTTCGCCTTTATTTGAATACAAAGTACGGTGCAAATTGCAGAAAATAGTAGGCTTTCAACAGTTGTAGACACAGTAGCAAGCATGATAACGATGCTGACCACTGCCAGTCCAAATACATTCTCCGGAGTAAACATGCTCTGTGTACTTGCAATAATTGTAGCACCTGTCAGAGGAACAATCCCCGGACCAGTTCTTGGCAGGCCTCTTGCAAAATGTAGCTTCAGCCATTGGCATCTCTGCATGAAACAAAGCAAAAGAGAGAGCAAAACATTAGAGTTAGTCCAAAGTGTATGGTATATATCAGGGATCTAGCCCGTCCACCTAAGGGATAGGTGTTTGTTAGTATTATAGGGCATAGTTCCTCTATGTCATTTTTTGTGTCAATCTTTATCCCATTTTCTATTTTTATGCCACATGTATTGTTATTCACAACACTATACATGTATATTTGCAGTATAATTACATGTCACGAGAAATTAGAAAGCGAGAGAGAAAATTCAAAAGCAGAATACAGGGCAAAACTTTAAGCAAAAACATTTATTGAAAAGCATACGGCGCATATGTAATACAAATTAGTTCATAAAATTTTGATTGTGAGTGTACATATACATGATACACACTTATAACTATTCTAATTCATTGCTAGTGACAACCATTTCTGTTTGTTGTACTCGAAGTTCTCTAACTAAGAGAGAGGTAGAGACAAATAATTAAAACTTTGGGAATGTACAAATATACGCCATTCTATGCATGTGTTCACCATTTAAGACTATGGAAGTGTAAACTCTCTTACTAAAGACTAGCTACAACTTACTATTTGGTACGAGGAGGAGGAAGCAGATGAGCAGGGCAAAGAAGGTTGCGCAGCTAAATTGAGATTTAGCCATCTCCGATATCTTATGTTAGCTATGCTTGTGAGAACACAAGTTAATGATGATAGCTATTTATAGCAAGAGATGGTGCAATTTTCCAAAACCTAATCGGTAGTTGTGTTGAAACTTCTTATCGCTGAGTTGTTAAGAGAAAGCTACAAGTATCAAAGAATTAAGACAAAGTCTAAGTCAGAATTAGCTTACGAAAGGAGTTTAAACAAAGCATCAACACCATTAAGATTTGAAATTTTTAAGTCCAGCAATTTCTAACCTCTTTTAGTGGAAAAGATAATGAACATTAGCATAATGTCGCAAAGCTTAAGTATAAACTCATCTGGTTGCGGGATCGATGGACGCATGCTGGATTTTGGTACATCAATTTAGAATGTACAAGCCACAAGGCAGAAAGGACGGCAGCAATGGAATGCTGATAATTGAGCTATTGCATGCATGATACATATACAGTTTGCACACACATATACATGTATATAAATGTATACATACATATATACATTGTCCAAAATTTATATTGAGGATTGAAACTTGAACCCCATATCCCTCAAGTTTTCGATGCACATTATTTTCTGACAACCAAGACCATCTAGTAAAGGAAGATGAAATATAAGTTTTTAGAATTCTTTTTACCTATGATCTATTTAAGTTTTCTTGAGATTTAACCATGTCCATTATTTGTATTTTACCAAGCGCGTGGAATAAAAAAATCAAGGATGATAAGAATTTATAGCAGGGCACATATAGCAAGCTTTTCAACAACTTGATATACGTTGAAATTTGAATCATTCATATCCGTGGAAGATCAAACAAAAGGAAATGTACGAATAGAATAAGATGCTAGATAAGAAGTTCAGCAAACATCACTTATCCAAGGACATAATTAATAGCATTAAGACCGGTACAAAATTTGAATAGATCAAAAGATAGCTTAATTTCCTACCGTCTTAATAAGATACATTGATTTATTTGAGGATTACTATATACGTGAATACTTGAAATCTTCTAGCAAGTGGGCAATACACTTGCATAGATTACTGATCAAGTTGTAGTGAGGATGTTGGTAGATCATTTTCTTCATCAATCCACGCATGAAGAAACCACGTCAGCTCACCTAAGATATTTAGTAAACTTGAAAAAGGTGAATTGAGTATAGGAACAACAATTCTGTGTATGTACTAAATAATCAATTGGTTTGTTTAATGACATAAACATTAATGCTGTAGCATGGGACAGAGTTGTCGAACATACAACTAAACTTGAAAGTACCGTGGCTGATTCTTAGCATCAATTGGTCGAACTAGAGGGCCACATGGGCTGAACCAATTTGGACCCTTGAGGCCTAAATAGAGACATTCAATCCCAATTTGTCACTTAAAGACACCTAACAAAATAGTTATGATATATATATGTATATTTTAGGTAAATACCTAGAACCTGTAACTGATGAAAGCACCTAAAAATTCTACTAATATGCCAAGACACATGCCTACAAGATTTCTACTTGAGTAAGTTTACTTCTATTTATGAATATCTTGAATGATTGATTTTGTTGTTAGCCTCAGATTGATCTTTTGGGAACAACTTTTTTTTTGCATAAAAAGTGAATTTCATTAAAGAAATTGTTGAAAATTGTCTAGCATAATTTATTTTACATCACAGAAATTTTCACTAATGGTAGGATAAAATGCAAGAAATAACAGATCTAAAATGAAAAATTACAAATAGATTTGAAAAAGACAAGAAATTTGAAAACGTTTTCTAATAAGTTAAATCACTGCAATAATCATTAAATCTACTAATCAACTGCTTTAATAAGTTCGAATAATGATGATGAGATTTATTGATATAGACTCAAGGTCCAAATGAATTCCAGATCTGATAAAAAAATTTGAAATAAATTTAAATCTAATAACAAAAAAGAAAAAGAACTACTTGCACTAAGAACTCCTAGGGGACTAGAAAAATCTGACTAGGAATTTTTTTAGAGAAATAGAGAACCTCAATAAGAAATCATAGGTGAGACTTTATTTAAAAAAGAAGGTAAAAATGGAATGTGGAAAAGAAGGCAATTTGAGAAGAGAATAAGAAGTAGAGAGAAGTTGGAGGAGATGAGAGGTAGAGAGAAGAATTTTGGGAACAAGTTGATCCCTTTTTTGTTCAAGATGCATTATAATATTTGATGATTTGAGTTGGAGGATAATTCATCTTTGCTATCAGAGGGACTATGAAAAGAGGTAGGGGCAAAATATGAGCCAAGTTAATAATTGTGGGGAACTAAATTTGGACATCCTTCGCAGCATAGTGTTATTCTAAATCGCTGTCAGTGTCCTGTTAAGGATTAACGCATACTTTTGTCTTCCTTCGAAAGAATCGTTTTCTAATTTCAGCCCCTAATTTTCATGGTTTATTGCACGTAATTACTTTAGTTCAATGTCTTTCCCTTCTTCAAACGCCTTGTGTTCGTAAAATATGCTATTACTTGTTACTAAAAATTAAACTACAGGAAAAACTCTTTAAAATTTTGTTTCTTGAGAAAGATCTTGTGAGATCTGCTGCTTATTTCATCAATTACTTGAAGGCTTACCACTGAAGAATCTTGTTTTGATCGATTGTTTGTGAGATTAGTCTACTCACTGCACTCAAAATCTTTTCTACTGTTAGATTCAAGGTTCAAATACCATGCCTGCCAATTGGAGGTGGAAAAGGTGTGGAAAGAGATGGAAAAAAAATCTTGTGTAACTTTGACATGTATTAGAGTTTTTGGAACTTTGAATATTTTTTTTTAATTAGTTGATTCTGACTCTAAGAGTTTGGTTACATCATTATGGATTTTAGCTCTCCAATGCAAAAGAAAAAGAAAAAAGAAATAGTATAGTATAAGTCATATCACTGGTAATCTTGAAAACCTAGTTTGGTAAATAATTGGAAATAGTTCTTAACCCTGATATAATAACTTTTATTTGATCCCGTCTCGATTATCTTCAGGAGACAAAGTCGCAGACAATATAATATTAGAGGTAGCCTGCCAACTACACCAAACCTGTACGCTAATTAGTAATAAGTTTGGATAGTTGACTAATGGTATAATGTCCTTGATTTCGATCCACGCATGTATTATATTAGCTCTACCGAATCAAACTTTGCATCCATAGTAATGTTCACACTACACCAATACGCAAGACACATCAGGCTGTTATAATAAATGAGAGTCAAATTATCAAGTTGCGTGAAACATTTATAACAAGAAACATACACTTTCTCTCGTAGAGTTTTCTAACGAAGTCTCTTCTTTTCTAAGAATTTCTAATGAGAGTTTTGTTAGTTTATATTTCTCTTATTGATCTAAATTTTCTCAGATTCTATTGTCAAATTGAGATTCCTTAATTAATCTTGTCAGATTTCACATTAACATTTGGATTTGAATCAGTTTATTAGCAGATTTAGGAGAAAGTAAGTGGTGCAATTGGAAGCATAGATAGATGATCATGGGACTACAAGCCCTTTATCTTTTAAAGATTTTCTGAATTTCACCGTATAATATTCTCTTGACTTTTCACATCTGTAGTATCTAATTTTGTTCTTCAAATCTATTTGTATCTGTGTATAGTTGATGTAATTTCTATTATTAGTACAGATTTAATGAATGATGATAGTTTATATATATAAAAAAAATACTTTCTCTAGTTTTGCTCTAAAAGAATGCCACGAGATACTATTAGAGTAAAACTGAAATATTGTAGCCGGATGTAAATATTAGGTGACGCCTCCTTGTGTAAATGCCATTCTTGGAAACAAAATTTTCATCCTTTTAATTCAAAAGCACACGGGGTAATTAGGTATTAATCTTCAACTTCCATATTCAAATTTTAATTGCCTGTGTGCAAGACATAATATATGCCACTAAAAAAGTCGTTCAGATAAAATTATTCATCCCCAACGTTTCTTTGTCAAGTAATCTTCCTTGTAGATTCATCATGATTATAATATATAAGTCAATATATCTTTGATAGTGCCATTTATTTAGAAATAGTTTCTTATTGCTCGCATGATTGTTGAAAATTTCAGAGAAAATAGCACAATAGTATGGAATGAGCAAATTTCCAAGGAATGGCACGATTGTACGTATGCATACATAAAAAACAAAAGGATGAGAAATTTTTTTCATATTTCCTTTCTTTGTTTCCTCCCTTATAACTCGTAAGTGAAACAAAGCATGGCGGAGTCACGACCAAAATGGTGGAGTCATGACCAAAATCACGAGGGACAATTGTTTATTGTTGGGCAATATAAGGATTGGATTGAGAGCCAACAATATTGATGGCAGTTGGAATTGGTCAAGGCTCAAAACAACTATCTTGATGGTATGGACAACTACAAGATGCGAAAACGCCTAATTTCTTATATGATGGGTAATATATTGTACTACTAATTGATAGTTAGCATAATGCGACTAAGAAATGTTTTCTTGAAAACCAAAATTAGAATTAGCATTTCTTCTTGTTTTATTAGTTAGTTGAATAACCAGTATTT
Organism: Coffea eugenioides; assembly: GCF_003713205.1. Classification (NCBI taxonomy): domain Eukaryota; kingdom Viridiplantae; phylum Streptophyta; class Magnoliopsida; order Gentianales; family Rubiaceae; genus Coffea; species Coffea eugenioides. The sequence continues at coordinate 14,663 of NW_020863306.1, read as the reverse complement.
GTGTTTTACAAAATTATATGCATAATCAGTGAGTATTAAATTGCAGTGTATTTAATACCCAAATAAGTTATACAATTACAAATCATCAGAGAGTGAGTTAATAAATCAACCAAATAAAGAAGTAACAGTATAACATAATTCAAATTTAGCAAAGAAAGAAATATTCTGAGAAATCTTTTGTAATGTAGAAATGTTCTACGTGTATTTTTCTTTGTTCTTCTTTCCCCATAATTAGCTCTTTTATCTCTTCAATACAATAAATATAATTGGCTATCCCTTTAATATTACTTTCAATCTAATATCATATCATTTGACTTTTTATACATGTATTATCTTCTTTCATATTTTTTTGGATTTTGCTTCACTTGTTTCTTGTTATAATGGGGTTTTGATTAATTTAAATTTTAGTAAGTACCCACTATTATTTTGTTTGTGGGGGTGCAAAACACAATTTCTGTAGTTTGAGAGGGTACAAACTGTTAAACTATAACTAAATAAAAATACAATTGACAATAATTGTAAGGTATAAAAGGAAATTTTAAAAATTTGAGGGAGCAATTACCCACCCTCCAATGTTAATAGCTCTGACCCTGCCCCATACTACATTGAATAAAATTTGTCACCCTACTAATAAGTACAGACCACAAGCTTATTATTAGGGAATAACTTCAGAACCTTCCTTGTGGTTTCTAAGAATTTCATGTTGCTCGTCTCGAATTTTTAAAATTGCACAAACCTCCCTGACTTTTAATGTCTGAATAAAAATTTTTTCAAATATCCTAAATTACCCTTTTTAAATTGAAAAAGGAAAAAAAAGAAAACAAAGTTTGCTAATTCCTTCCTCGACTCCTTGAACCATTTATGTTCCAAACAACCTACAGATCATCAAAACGCCAAACCATCCAATGTAAAGACTGTTTTAAGTGCTGGATATCCAATTGTCAACCCCAGCTTCATAGGTACTCAGGCGCTTCCCCAACTAAAGCTTGCATTTTTTATTTTTTTAATGTGGTGTGGAAGCTGCCTGATAGGTTGCAATTTTATCATTTATTTTATTATTAATTTTTCCTATTATCTGACCTAATGTGGATTAATTGTTAGATTCTACCACTTTTGATATTTTACATTTATCTCAGGGAGTAGAACGAAAATATGATAACAAGTGCCAATTTAACAAGAAAAGAGTCCAAGTAATAGAGCTTATCCCAGGGGCATTTTTGGAAAAGGAACACTGGAACCCAATTTGGTAATTACCGCAAAGGCTAGGACGGCTGGAGGGTTTTCTTCTTGCTGGTGGGCCGCCGCAGAGAAGGGTCACTTTTGGATTGCTTTTGTTGACTTTTCTCTTGTGGGCTTTTGGCTTAATTTTCGATTCTCGTATGTAAAAAGAGGGAATTAGCACTACTTTAGGGATTCGTGGCTTTACACTTTGACTTAGCCGTTTTCCGTCTTTTAGTAGTTGCTCCTGCGCAAGTCAGGAGCACTACTTGGATGGAGGAGCTTTTGACTTTTCCTTTCATCTGGAGTTGTTACTTTTCTTTTCTTTTCGATAGGAGTAGACAAGGGATGAAATAAATCCCTTTGTCTAGTCAGGGAACAACGGAGGCTTTGGCTCGCCTGAAATTGTGAGATCGATTTAATTTTATTTTTTCTCTTATTTATTGGTATTTGCATATTTCCTGATTGCAGTATTTATGGTTGTTTAATTAATTAATTGTCTTGGATCCGGATAATTAGTTGATTTAATAATCTATTGTCAATTAGGGCATTAAATCCGTAATTGTTTAATTGCTCTAAAATAGTGACAACTGGCATGATTGACTTCGTGTCAGGGGGATACGCGGGCTAGCCTAAAATAACCCTGGTAGTGTGTTATTTGGTTAGAATAGGGCTCCTATAATACGTAAGGCAATTGGGGAATTAAATCTTACGGGCGTACCTAGGATTATTTCCTAATTAGAGCAGTGATTAACGGGCGTACCTTAATCACCGACACAGTAAGGAGGGGTTGACTGCCATCGCTTGTTTGGTAGTTATAACCTATTTATTGATGAATAATTGGAATTGCCCTTGTTTCGATGATCAATTAGGTGAATCATTGCTGAAGTTATTCCTTGGCTAAATCCTTTGATTTTAGTAAATTGTTTTTTTAAATTTCTAGTTGGCTATTTTATTTTTATTATTTTACTTTTAGTTGAATTGTCACCCCTGATATAAATAGTTGGCTATTTATTGATGAATAATTGGAATTGCCCTTGTTTCGATGATCAATTAGGTGAATCATTGCTGAAGTTATTCCTTGGCTAAATCCTTTGATTTTAGTAAATTGTTTTTTTTAAATTTCTAGTTGGCTATTTTATTTTTATTATTTTACTTTTAGTTGAATTGTCACCCCTGATATAAAAACACCCCTCTTGTCACTGTGAATTTGAAAAGGAACAATTACTCCAGTCCCTGTGGATTCGACCCTGCTTACCGCTATCTACAGAAATTACTTTTAGTTTGAGCAGGTTTTATTATTGCACAGGCTGACACCCTGTCAATTTTTGGCGCCGTTGCCGGGGACTGGTGTCAGATTAATTTGTTTCCTTTTGAGTTCATTTTGTTTTCATTTTTATTTATTTTTCTCTTTTTTTTTTTGATATAGTTTATGGCTTCTAACATTTCGTATTTTGGTGAAATACTGGATTTTCTTTCCGGGAAAGGCGATGGGACTAGTTTTTTCGCTAAGTCTGCAAACTGAGAGGCACTAAACTCTTTTAGAAAAAGAATGGCTGCTGCAACCTGTAAAATTTGTTATGCCAGGGATCATTCAACCGGTATGTGCCCCGAATATCAAGATAATCTGAGTGTCCCACTCAACAATTATGGAGATTTTTCACCCTGGTCTCAAACGTGGTATAACCCTAATCCAAACGGGTATGATCAAGGATGGTGGGATAACTCCAATTATAATTATACAACGGGGCCCATGAATTTTCAGCAGTATGAGTCTCAAGAATCGTCATCTATGTCAGGTATGTCTTTTGAAGAAATAGTTGAACCAATAGCTACTAATACATACAAATTCCAACAGGAGACACAAATGAGAAATGAGATGATGAAGGATGCAATGAATTATCTGGCAGATCAACTATGTCTATTGACATCCAGAATAAATCGATGGGCTTCTCAAATGGAAGAATTGCCCTCGAAAACCATTGTTGATCTAGAAGAAAATGAGAGTGCAATTTGCTTGACTAGTGATGAGGAGATGCAAGAGTGTCAAAATGAGAAATCTACAGATGCAGTTGAAAAAGAAGTCGAAAAGGAAGAAATGGAATCCCAACCGCAACCCATTCAAGTGAAAGAATCCAGTGAAGAATCATCAAATGTGGTGACACCACCTCCATTCCCTAACCCGCATTTTCTTAACTCTTACTCCATGATTTCTGTTAATGAGATTGATTTTGTTATACCGGAAGTTTTTGAGTCTCATGGCAGAAATAAGTTAAGAGTAGCTATGGTCAAATATCTTGAACCGTTGAGTGCTCTTGATGGAGGAGTGGATGAAGAATTGAGATCACTGCTTGATTATTTGGCGCCATCAACTAGTCCATGGAAGTGTGTTCAAAGATTACTCCATCTATGAGTGCTACCAGGATTACATTGAAGATGAAGCATTAAGACGAGCCACGAGATTTTATCCTCTATGAACAAAACATGATAATGTCTAGCCAAAGACATTAAAGAAAGGCACTTATTAGGAGACAACCCAATTGTTTCTTTTAATTATTTGTTTGATTTCGTGTGATAGTTTAAATATGTTTTCCTTGAATTTGATTGGTTTTGGGTTTGAAATTTTCGTTTTTGGTGAGTTATAGAGGTCTATCTGACTCGGCGCGCCCGCGTCATGTTGCAGGAAAAACTCACGGTCAGAGAGCTCTCTTGCCCTCATGACGTGCCCGCGTCACGTTAGCGGGAAAGGTAAGGATTCAAAAAAAAAAAAATTTTTTCTTATCACCGTTGCTTTAGTTTCCAAAATTAAAAAAAAAAAAAAGAAAAAAATATTTCTCACCGTAGCTCAAATGGAGCCTAAAAAAAAAAACAAAAATCTTTTTTTTTTTTTCTTTTTCCTTCTTTTTTTTTTTCTTTTCTTCTTTCTTTTTCTTTCTTTCTTCCCTCTTCTTTCTTTCTTTCCCCATTGCCCTCCTTCTCTCTGCGCACGTCGACGCCGCGATTGCTGCCGCCTGTTGCGCGCCGCCGCTGCTCTTCCTCCGAAGCTCGCTCCCTCACCGCGCGAGTAGCCCACCTCCACCCGAGTTCTACCTCGCGCGCAACCCAGCTGCTCTGCGCACGAAGCTCCACCGCCGCACGCCATATTGCGCCACCACCAGCTCGATTTCACCGCAGCAGCGCCGCCCATCTCCCTCGCGCCCCTCCCATCTCTCTCTCTCTCTTCGCGAGACCGTGGCTGAGCAACCCACGCCGCCTCCACTCCAGCTTGTTCGCCGCTGAAGCTCGATCCGCCGCCCACTGCGCGGCTTCCTTCCATCTCCCTCTAGCTCTGCTGAGCTCCGCTGTCCCCAGCTCACCTCCACTGCACGCTTCTTTATGTTGCTGCCCCCGCTACTGTCTGCCGACCACCAGCCATAGCCTCTCGTTCGCAGCCACCACAGCTCCGTGCTCATCTCCCTCGCTCAACCGCACGCCACCTCCGCAGCAGCAGCCTCCACCTCGCTGCACACGCTCTCACCTCACGTCCCCCTCTTTCGCACAACGTGGTGGTACCTCCTTTCCTTAACACTCGCTTGTTTATTTGGAATGTATGTTGCTGGGTTTGATGATTGGAATCAATTGAGCTTTCTGTTGGGACTTTGAGTTGATCAATCCTACTCTTATTTGTTGAATTGGGAGCCTGTGCTGCTTGATTTGCTTGTTGAGGGTAGTAGAATTTCGTTTAATTGTTAGGGGACATCCTAGTGATTGGTTAATATTGCTATTTTGGGACCATTGTCGGTGACCTCAGTGGCCGGGGTTCCCAACTGGTGGATTAGTACATACTTGGGGCTATTGCTTTACTACTGCTTTGATCTGCTATAGCATTTGTTGAAATTTCTGGGGATATTTGTTGGAATTTTAGTTGGACCGAGTTTACTTTTGACTGTGAGTTGGAGTTCTCATTACTTTGGGCCAGCCGTTGGAATTGTTTCATCAACTCTGTGGGTATTTTGACTCCACTAGATTAATTCGACTCTACTGGTTGACTGCTTGGAAGCTGGGGGTTTGAGATTCAGTTGTTAATGTCAGAGTTTTCCACTACTATTGCTTGACTTGTTCACTTCTTGAGGCTCACTGCTGGGGGCATTTGTTGAGTCTTTAGGTGCTATTATTGGAATATTTTATCTGGAACTTGTTAACTCTAGTTGGTTGGATATTTGATCAATTGCCAAGACCGTGTGACTGTGTTGCTATTGCTAATTTTCTACACTTCTATTGCTGAATTTAGCATATTATTGGGGCAGTTGTTATGGTTTGACTGGTGGAGGCATTTGTTGAAATTTTAGAATGCATTTGTTGAGAGTGTGGATGGCCCAAGTTTGCTTGTTGACTGACTGAATTGGGTTGTCCCTGTGCTTATTGACGTGACTTTGCTAGTTTCCAGTTATTGATAATAGTTTCTGGTTGTTGGTTTTGGAGTGCAACTGTTGCTTTATTGACCATATTTGGGCTTGGGTGGCCCGTGTTTGCTTTTAATTGTTGAGTTGGGGATCACCAGTGACTGTGAATGTGCATTTGTGATTGCTATCTTTGTTGGATATTCTGTCTTTTGTTGTTTGGGGTGATAATTGGTGTGACGCCCCCCACTTCTCCCAAGGGCGAACCCAAGGGTATCCGCGGGACGCCTGCCCAACTCTCGCCAGGACTCAAGACAAATCAAATCGAACTTAACGATACATACCAAATACTATGAGTCAAAATAAAGAAAAGTCGCTTCCTTAACTAAATATTTAAATCTTACATCATGTTCACAAAAGATACATCAAGTTCCAAAATGCAACCATTAAAAGTCGACTACACATTTACAGCCCCGATTCCAATCAAAAGTATAATCTAGTCGGCTTTACCAAAATCTTCCAATCCAACCTGTTAAGGAAAACAAACTAATAGGATGAGCCAATACTCAGTGAGGCCAAGAAAACACACATGCAAACACATAATCCAAGTAGCAACAACAATTACATTGTAGGTAAGGCTATCAAATTCGAATAATTCACATTTCGAATAGGAAAAATAAACAGAAATAATTCAAGGATACTGTAGCTCTCAGGAGCTAAATTCCACGTAGTCGAGTCGAAGTCTTGATCACATCTCACGTTGACACTCCGTCAACCACATAAGTATCAAATCCGTAGATACACCACTTTTCTTCGAATCCCGTCACCGTTACACCCCCTTACCGGGCCCGCTCATCAAAGTTTTTGATAATACTCGAGTATATCATGGCAATACTGCACGAGTAATGCCGAGCAAGATCTCTCCAATAGATCATGCTCTACGAATATCTCATGGTTTGCTAAGCTTATCGACCAAGCCCATGCTGGCTCGATTCACAAAGTTAGCCAACGAGTTTTGGGCGTCCCCCGAATATGAATACGAATACGAATATAAGTCGATGAGCAACGCTCAAATCGACAATTCCAAATAGGAATCACAAATACGGATCACATATACGAATCACAAGTACAAATCACATCCACATTACCATGTACAAGTCGGATACGAATTCACATAGCAAAATTCGAATATAATTTCATTTGAAAGAGAACGAGTGCGATAAAAAACACCCTCGTCTCAAAATTTCAAATTTACATAACGGATAAGAAACACATAACCACTTAACAACAAGTTCATGCACTTGACACTCACAGTGATTTAAGTAGCGAGTTCAAATGATGGTTTAGGCGTCTCCCGTGAGATCCACTGGAAGGTCCTCTTGAGCGCCTGAGCATTTAATAGTGAATTATGATTCACACATCCCAATTATCAAGGAAGATTGTGCACTAGTACAATCTGGGGAAATTTCATGAAAATGAACCTCAATTACTAGTAAATCGAGGTTCAAGTGGAGTTTCTTAATATACAAGAGCAATCGAGTTTTGTTATCTTGGAAATCAAGCATAAACGTTCAAGTATTATCGAAGGAATAAGGAATACTTGAAAAACTCCATTTCCTTGAAATTCAGAAAATTTCAGTTTTGATACGATATTTTGAAAAAAATCGTATCTCAGATTCCACATGTCGAAAATTGGAAAAATTGGTACCGTTGGAAACCTCTTCCAAAGTACTAAAAGTTCTTAGAAGACACTTTTCCATGAATCTAAGTGGAAGGTGTTCAAAAATGAGCTTAAAGTTGCTGTTCCAAATCACCCAGGATTGAGCCGGGGTTGGTTTTTCGCTAACTTTGAAAATTCAGCAGAATTCACTCGTTGCAAACTAGCCCTTGAAATTTGTAGCTCAATTAGAGGTGCAAGTAAGGTTTAGTTCAGAACAAGCGGATCGAGAATCGGAGTTTCGAGCACCAAGATATGGTAGCTCAAAGTTGGGTAAATTTCAAGACTGTTAACAAATTTCCAGATTTGGTTCCGACTTTGGACCTTTAGTTAAGTGTCGAAACGGACTTGGATTGATACCAAATTTTTCAGTATAATACTCCTATATGAAAGGTATCTCCCAATCAAATTTCGTGGAAAAATACCTTCGGGAAGGTGGTTAATCAATAGACCAAAGTTTGGAAAAATCCTTAAGGCAATCTGTCCAAATCTAAGATTTTCAAAAACGAGGCAGTCGCCGTATTTTGATCATAACTCCCTCAATTTAACTCGGAATTGGGAATGGTTGATAGTGTTAGAAAATACATTCACAGGGATAAAATTTCACAGAAGAAATCGTTACAAGTTTCAGCATGCAACTGGTTCGAAATTAAGCCTAAAGTCGCAGCATCATCAAATCATTTCGGCAGAACGGAGAAACAGGACAGCTGAATTCAGATGAATGGTGCGGTTCACACACATGGAACCAGAATGTAAATTATACACCGTTGGAAACATGGGAACATCTAGTTTCAAATTCCGCTAACGGCACTCGATTTCGACGTCGGAGTACGGAGTTATGGACGAAACACGAACACTGGTCTGGTTACGACGGCAACCGTTTCCAGATTACTAACTTTGGAAAATAAATTCTTTTGATCAACCAAAACTCAATATTTTTCAATGAAATTTTGTACACAACTTCTACAACATGTAAACAACACAATCAAGCCATTAAATCCTCAAATATCTGCAGTAAAGTGGCCGAACAACCAGGGGCAAAATGGTCAAACTTGGCCATTGCACTCAACGTGAGTTTCCAGCAGTTTTCCTTCAACAAATCACTAACTTAAACACTGATCCGATATCATAAACTTCATCAAGCACAAAATCAGCAACAACCCAAGAGTGGGAATTCATAGAGCCCACTTTTTTTCCAACAATACAAGCTACTAAAGTGAAGATTTCAGCTCAAATGCATAAATCAACCTCCATAAGACAAGTTTAAGGTAGTTGATCATTACCTACTTTGATGGTTGTTCAAATCAGAAAATTTCGGTCCCTTTGAAGCCTGAAGAAAACCGTGAAGCTCCTCCCTTTTTCAGCTTAAGGTGTTGTCCAAGTGTAGAGTTAAGTGTATGTGAAGTTTTGGTTGAATTTATGGAGGCTTTGGTAGTGATTTGGTGAATTTGTAGAAGGAATGGTGAAGCTGTTACGGCTGAAGCTATCCGTCCATTGCAGCTAGAAGAAATGAGATGCGGTTCTGGTTTCCTTTGCGTACAAAAGACGCTTGACGTCTAATATTTTAAATACGTCAAATCAATTACAACTAGTGCCCTACGCGCACGTTTTGTGTTCGATTTCTCTTACGTTTGTTACACTAGTGCACTAAACCTCTAGGGCACTTACATTCATATAAATATTATTCATTCTTAATTGTCCCAAAATAATGGTCCAAACGTGAAAACACGTATTCCCAATTTAGGCGCAATAAAATGAAACTTTCGAGAAATTCTTATAACGATCGTACCACCAACTATCACTTGAGTACTTAAATCTAAATTTACCTATTTTAGAACCATTGTACATGTCTCCAAATTTCCGAGCTTATTGTACTCCTAATTGGCTAAAGTTTTCAGACACGTTTTCACTTTTTCACTAAACAAGCTTCTAAGAAAATAATTTTTGAAACGAGACACTTTAAAAATATAACGAAGCTATAAAACCATATATTTAGGTCTAATAAGGATAGAAAATAATATTCGGGGCAAAAATCCAAATAGATAATTAATTGAGCCAAAATTAGGGGTTTAAAAATAATAATTTTACGAGTCCTCCCGTGAATTGAGTATTAATTCCTCAATTAACCTTTCTTAATCTATTATTGATCGTTCTTAATTCTCCAATATTAATACACTCTCGATTCAAATATAGTCTCGAAAAACGTGCACTCGTTGTTCCGAACTAAACGAGTTTTCGAAAAGTGAATTTTTCCAACAAAACGCTTTTAAAAATATAAAAGAGGCGTCGTTCCATATAAATGGATTTTAAATGATCGAAATAAATAATTTGGAGAAAAATGAGTAAATAAATATTTAAACAAACTACTAATATTCGATAAAAAATAAATAAATAAAAAATTTCGGGTCCTCACAATTGGCGTCAATGGTGAGTGATGCCACTTACAAGCACAGGTTCACAACGTAGATGAGCGAATGACGAACATCACCCGCCAAGTGGCAAGGATGTCTCAGAACTCGGCTTTCCTCCACTGTTCCCTCCTATCCCTTAGCTGTTCAACAGGGAAGTTTCATTGTTCTCTTCGCTTTCATTAATTTATTACCTCCATTGAGGACAATGTAGGATTTAGGTGTGGGGGGAGCAGTTATGGTGCTAGTGTCTTTCATTCATTTTCTTTTTCTTCTTTTTAGTGATTAGCTCGTATGTGAGGCCAAGTTTGATGTTGGATTGTTGCCTCTATTTCTGCTATTGCCAAATTTTAATAATAAAAGGGTATTAAGTTAATGTGGTTGAGTCCAAAAATATCTCTTTGGTGAATATCGATGATTGTTTACTCTTATAATTTTTGGTTAACTTTCCTAGGCATAGGGAATGATTATTGGCATTTTCATGTGAATTGGTCCGGTTATTAACTTTAGTTCTCCATATTTGAAAATGAGGCTAGCTGATGCAAGTTTTCTTTTGGTTCTTGTGTTATATTGAGTTTTTGTGATTTTTAGCTATGAATAAACTTGACTGTACTCCACTATTAGTTACTACTGAGTAACCGGGGATCTGCACCTAAAAGTGTTGATTCTCGCGTCAAAAGGTAGTAGTTCCTATGAGTACGTGGTCACGTGGCGATAGAAGCTGAGTAACCGGGCTCCTTCATCTGGCCAATGTTGGAGTTCGCGTCAAAAGGCTCAAATAGCTAGCGACTAAGTCTTTTGTTACTATTGAAAAAAAAAGAATCAAAAAAAGAAGAAGAGAAAAGTAGGAAAAATTGTGAAAAAAAGTGAAGGTGTGTGTTAGTGTGTAATAAAAGTCAGCTTGCCGAATTATGGATTTAATGTTGAGATTTTGGTTAATAGTTGGACCATTTGCTGATAAATGTTGTGCGTCATCCCTTTTTCTTAGATTAGTTAACCTGAAATTAGAGGAGTTTGTGGTTTAGAAGCTAACCGGAGTGATGTTTCTTGGATCTTGATCACTGATACTTGATATATATTTTTCTTGATATCTTGGCAATATGGTAGATAGAGCAATAGCCGTTATCAAATATGGGTGTTTGTTGTTGTTCTTATGCTTGAGGACAAGTATGGTTTAGGTGTGGGGGGAATTGATAGGTAGCAATTTTATCATTTATTTTATTATTAATTTTTCCTATTATCTGACCTAATGTGGATTAATTGTTAGATTCTACCCACTTTTGATATTTTACATTTATCTCAGGGAGTAGAACGAAAATATGATAACAAGTGCCAATTTAACAAGAAAAGAGTCCAAGTAATAGAGCTTATCCCAGGGGCATTTTTGGAAAAGGAACACTGGAACCCAATTTGGTAATTACCGCAAAGGCTAGGACGGCTGGAGGGTTTTCTTCTTGCTGGTGGGCCGCCGCAGAGAAGGGTCACTTTTGGATTGCTTTTGTTGACTTTTCTCTTGTGGGCTTTTGGCTTAATTTTCGATTCTCGTATGTAAAAAGAGGGAATTAGCACTACTTTAGGGATTCGTGGCTTTACACTTTGACTTAGCCGTTTTCCGTCTTTTAGTAGTTGCTCCTGCGCAAGTCAGGAGCACTACTTGGATGGAGGAGCTTTTGACTTTTCCTTTCATCTGGAGTTGTTACTTTTCTTTTCTTTTCGATAGGAGTAGACAAGGGATGAAATAAATCCCTTTGTCTAGTCAGGGAACAACGGAGGCTTTGGCTCGCCTGAAATTGTGAGATCGATTTAATTTTATCTTTTTCTCTTATTTATTGGTATTTGCATATTTCTCTGATTGCAGTATTTATGGTTGTTTAATTAATTAATTGTCTTGGATCCGGATAATTAGTTGATTTAATAATCTATTGTCAATTAGGGCATTAAAATCCGTAATTGTTTAATTGCTCTAAAATAGTGACAACTGGCATGATTGACTTCGTTGTCAGGGGGATACGCGGGCTAGCCTAAAATAAACCCTGGTAGTGTGTTATTGGTTAGAATAGGGCTCTTCTAATACGTAAGGCAATTTGGGGAATTAAATCTTACGGCGTACCTAGGATTATTTCCTAATTAGAGCAGTGATTAACGGGCGTACCTTAATCACCGACACAGTAAGGAGGGGTTGACTGCCATCGCTTGTTTGGTAGTTATAACCTATTTATTGATGAATAATTGGAATTGCCCTTGTTTCGATGATCAATTAGGTGAATCATTGCTGAAGTTATTCCTTGGCTAGATCCTTTGATTTTAGTAAATTGTTTTTTTAAATTTCTAGTTGGCTATTTTATTTTTATTATTTTACTTTTAGTTGAATTGTCACCCCTGATATAAAAACACCCCCCTTTGTCACTGTGAATTTGAAAAGGAACAATTACTCCCAGTCCCTGTGGATTCGACCCTGCTTACCGCTATCTACATAAATTACTTTTAGTTTGAGCAGGTTTTATTATTGCACAGGCTGACACCCTGTCACTGCCCTTTTCTTCTATTATTAAATGGATAGTTATAGGTAAAGATCACTCCTAATTGCTAAGATTAAATCTTAATTATAATATATTCCCAATCAAGGGAATCCTTTAAGGATTAAAGTAAGTAGGTTGGAAGCCCCACACTTCTGCCTATATATAAAACCCAAATTCGATCCAATACAATCGAACCAATCCAGCAGCCAAAAAAACCCAGCCGGGCCTCTTCACCTTGCCCCAAAACTCTCACCCCAAACAGATACTAATATTTCAACGAAATTCAACCTCAATGCTTTCTCAAAACAAAATTTCCATCAACTACCAATCTTTACAACCCAAACCGCCTCCACCTTTCTCTAGTCCATTTTGCAGCTTCTTTCTCTAACAAACAACTCCCATTAAGTCAAAAACCTCCATGTTTGTAAAGTTTTGATCAATACAGTTCTTGTGCAAGAGGATAAAAATAAGGGTTAAATGCAGAAAACTCTCATGAACTTTTATAACTGTTGCACAATACATCCCAAAGTATGTTCATAGGCACTTTGCACCCTAAAAAAACTATCATTCATAGATTTCATGGTCAAACAAAGCGCGTGTTTTACAAGCTCTGTTTGTTGAAATTTCCTGACAAAATTGCCTTCCTTCCAAATGAGTATAAATGGCTATCTCCACCTACCATCACTTGTCCATTCTGCTCATTTATTATCATCTTCATCACATCCTTTATTTCCTCTTCTTCACAGACGCTGCACAGTCTTCTACACACATGGAGCACAGTCCTAATAGTTGTAGCTCAAGCAATGCATTTATAGCAAGAGATGGTGCAATTTTCCAAAACCTAATCGGTAGTTGTGTTGATCGGTAGTTGTGTTGAAACTTCTTATCGCTGTTAAGGCAAAGGCTAAGTCAGAATTAGCTTACAAAAGGAGTTTAAAAAAAGCACCACCACCACCATTGCAAGATTTGAAATTTTTAAGTCCAGCAATTTCTAACTTCTTTTAGTAGAAAAGGTAACGAGCATTAGCATAATGTCACAAAGCTCAAGTCTTTAGCAGCTATGCTAAGTAGAAATGTAGCACTATAAACTCATCTAGTTGCTGGATTGTCAGTTATATCATTTTCCATGTACAATCGACGGATGCAAAAGCTCACCATTATGTCACCTACACAATCTGTGCCTCGAGGATTAATAGTTAAAAGAAAAACCTGTGCCTTGAGAAGAATAATGCATAAATGAATGCTCATTGTCTACAAGAGAAAGTTTTGTATGATGAATTTTCTTCTTCTTCTTCTTTTCCATTTTTCATTTTGGTACATCAACTTCGAAAGTAGAAGCCACAAGGCAGAAAGGATGGCAGCAATGGAATGCTGACAATCGAGGTATTATATGCATGATACATATACACTTGCCATCTATATATATATATATATATACATATATACATGGTCCATAATTTATGTTCAGGATTGATACTGATACTTCAGCCCTATATCCCTCAAGTTTTCAATGCACGTTCTTGTGCTTTATTTTCTGCCACCCAAGACTAGCTAGTAAAGGAAGATGGAGTACAATTTTTTAGATTTTTTTTTTTGAGTTCATCGAGTAATTGTTTACATCTCATAGAATTATTTTCTCATACCTATGATCTATTTCAGTTTCCTGGACTATTTACATCATCAGAAGCAAGAGATATTTAATTCACTACAGACAGCTTTTCGAATCAGACAGTTGTTGCCAAAAGGTTGAAGCCAAGGTGGATGGCAAAGAAAGTTGTGTAGCTAAATTGAGATTTTACCACGTCCAATATTTGTATTTCACAAACTTGTGGAATAAAAAAAAAGAAAAAAAAAAAGCCAACGACAACCATTTATAGCAGAAGATATACAGCGAGCTGTTCAAATAGTTTGAACCATTCTTGTCGCGGAAGATCAAAGAAGGGGAAATATACGAATAGAACAAGATGTTAGATAAGAAGTTTAGTAAGCATCACTTATCCAAGGACACAATTAATAACATTAGCACCAGTACAAAATTTGAATAGATCAATAGCCAGCATATTTTCCTACTGTTCTAATAAGATATATTGATTCAGGATTATTATACGTTAATATGTGAAATCTTCTTGCAAGTGGGCTATACAGTAGCGTAGGTTACCTCATGTTGTAGTGAGGATGCTGATAAATCATTTTCTTCTTCAATTCATGCATGAAAGAAACCAAGTTATCTCACCTAAAATATTTTACGTCTTGTAGAATGTCAGTTGAGTACAGAAACAAACATGCGTTTGTGTAAAGTAAATAAAAAACATAGTTTGGCATAAGATGGATACCATTGGCCAATTGATAAAATGGGCGAATCAGGTGTTGCTTTTTTTTGTGAAAGAGTATAGTTCAATTTGGGAAAGTATCACAATTTTTT
>NW_020863305.1:0-7753 GCF_003713205.1 Coffea eugenioides | reverse complement strand
CATCTGGCGAGTCGATCAGACAGTACAGGTTTTACCATGACATATTTAATGGGATTAGATTTAGATATGAGTCGAATAGTGTGTGCTTGAAAGTAATGTTTCCACTTCTGAATGACAAATATGAGTGCCAAACACAACTTCTCGATGGGTGAGTAGCTCAACTCATTAGATGTCATCATCCGACTCAAGTAATACAGTGCATTCTCCTTACCTTACTATCCCTTTTCTTTGGACGCGAAGTAAGCGTACCTCCAATCGTATCCTTTTCTTTTTGAGCTGGAATCAATAGAGTAAATCGATTTATTTGTTCTCGTTAGAAATTGTCGTCAGCGCTGAAGCACTGGGGTGTCAATACGTCCATATGTCATGGGTTAACGCTTTTTAGAACTTGTACAGAACTAAGCAGGTCTCTATCGACATTCTTTCCCTCTCGCAAAGCATACCGAGACCTCTTTTGAGCAAGTTCACTAATATGAGTGGCCAAAGTTTGGCGAGGCGGCCATGATATAGAGATTTAAAAGAACTCATCAGGAATTCATAGTAAATCCTCAATAATTCTTTCCGACTAATTTTTGCCAAAAAGAGTTTACTACTATACCGACTCATACTAACTGTAACTTGACTATATTGTTAAATTGATTTAGACGTCGGGTTACTAGGTCATATGTTTCATCAGCAATAGGACATACTCATTGTACGAATCATTCGTAACTCTACATAATTCACCTAGTTCTTTCAGATTAAAAGAACAGCTTGAAAACAAAGAATTTTGCAGGAAATGAGATTGCTTGCGGTACTTGCGCAACGTTTATAAAAAATTTCATTCTTTCAATCTCGATAATCTCCGAGGCGTAGGCGGAGTGAATATCTATTATTCAAGAAGGGTCTTGTAAAATAACTTGATTCTGTCCTCGTTCTTCTAAAGTTTGATGATTACCAGTCTAATACACGATCTAACTACAATCTGTTGTAGCCCCATAGCCTCTCCAATACTATATTGTTTTTCCTCTTATGGGCATGCTCACATTGATGTCTAATTCCTCTGACTTAGATTGGCGCACTGTTGTATTTATTTCTCGCATTGCTTAGTCATACTATGCTACAACTTATATACGACAAGGCGCTATTCTCTCAAATCATGACATTCGTAGATTGTGACATTTTGCATTGAAACATAAGAAGCAAATGATATAGCACCAAAAATGATCAATCTCGCGAGGAGATGCGCCAAATTATGGCAGTTAGCTCCTCATCCTCGGGTGCCATGCGTATTTGATTGTAGCCAGACGATCCATCGAGAAAATATAGTGCTTCATGCCCGGTTGTAGCGTCTACGGTCAATTCTGTGATGGGGAGAGGAAAATCATCTTTGGGGCAATCTTCGTTTAAGTCTCGAAAGTCAACACAAACTCGAATTTGCCCATTCTTCTTCCTTACATGGATGATACTTGAAATCCATGTTGGATATTTTACTTCTCGTATGAATCCGGCTTCAATTTATCGATTTATCTCATTTTCTATCAGAGGAATCAATTCGGGCCGAAAGCGCCTTTGAGTTTGCTTGACAGGTTTTGTTCCTCGCTTGACAGACAAATTATGAACGGCGACCCTTGGATCCAAACCAGGCATTTCTGAGTAATTCCAGGCAAAGACGTCCCTGAACTCAAGCAGCAAATCAACATACTCTTTTTCTTCTTCAGGAGTCATACAAGATCTTATGTAAATTGGGCGAGGATGGTCGCTTGTGCCAAGGTTAATCTCTTTTAGCTCATCGACTGTATTTTTTACCCCTTGTTCAAGTTCAGGGGGAGCGTCGTCTGCATCTTTTTCTTCTTCTTCGGGATCACTGATCGTAATATGGTGACAGGAAGCCAAACTTTCCTGATCCTGTTCCTCAAAAATGGTTTCAATTCTTACATTGAATAAGTCTCCATAGTGCATGAAGAAATTGGAGACTCGCTTTCTTGGTCCGTTCTTCTTTATTGGAGTAAGACTTTCTTCCCTGGCAACTTGGTACTCTTGTTTTTTACTGCCTAATCTCTCATAGACGGGCGACTTCAGATTTTTCGGCTGTGGGCCAAGTCTGTCAAACACAGAAGTACGTTTTGACTTATTTCCCAATCGATCGAACACAGATCTCTTTCGACTTGTGACCTCCATTTCTTCGTTCACATAGTTACAACTCGCTCTTTTGATCATTATACGAACAGGGGAGGGCGGTTGATAACCAAGACCCATCGGTGAACTTTCAACATTATAGCCCTTTTCTTTCAACATTTTCTGCGTAGGTGTCAATCCGTGAGTCTTCTCGCCAGTCACTTCAGGGGGAAGTTTGCCCAATGTATTCTTCTCATTTGGGTTATAACCCGCCTTAGCAAGAAGTCTATAGGCGTTTGGATCAAAACCTTCTTGAGTCCGATTAGTTGGTAGCGAGTAATGTTCCACTGCCGGTTCTTCTTTGGGACGGACAAACCCTTGCAAGCTCACCTCCTCAATTTTAACAGGCTCTATCTTGGTGAGCGGAACATTTAATGTGTCATTTCTGATAAAAGAAGACTGACCTTCTTCTCTCTTTGATCTTGGAGTATACCGCAAAATGGGTACTCCGCAAAATGGGTACTTTGGAATCTTGACTTTCTTCCCTTACCGATTCCTTTCTTTTTGCTTCTTTGTGAAGATAAAATTTGGCGTCAGCAAAGTGAGTTTCAGCTTCGGTGAAAGGTTTGTCATCGGCAGTAACTTTCTTAACAATACCGTCTCGACAATATTTGAAACATTGATGCAGAGTAGATGGTATAATTTCATTCTCGTGAATCCAGGGCCTTCCCAAGAGCATGTTATAAGAGGTTTTGGCTTCAATGATATGAAATAACGCACTTGAAGACAGCTCACCAATGAGCAATTCAAGCCTTATGAGGCCAATTGCTCTTTGCCCCCCTTGGTTAAATCCTTGGATCATGAGGCGGCTCTGGGAGAGTTCATCACTTGAGATTCCTAACTCTTTCATAGCACGTACGGACATGATATTAACGGCAGATCCCCCATTAATGAGTATCCGATTCATCTTTTGTTCTCGAACATATGCACTAACAAACAAAGGTCGATTGTGGGTCTTGAACTCGACAGTTAAATCGTCATCATCAAAAATGATGGTCGTCGCACAATCCACCGGTGGTTTATCGTTGACTTTGAGTTTTTTCTCAAATTCAGTGCCAATTTGTGTGACTTGAGAATTTTCAACTTTGACGACATTACAAGCAGTGGAATTATCAGTATCGTCACTTAAATACCCCTTGGGTATAAATTCTCTCAATGTCACGGGCTGTCGAACCTCTTGAAGAAGTTGAAAATCTGACGAAATTGGTTTTGTGGCCACTCCCTTTTGTTTCTTTGTTGCATTTCGTCGTTTTATCGTCACTTTCGGCTTTGTCGAGCGCATGCTTTTTGGAAAGATGTGCTTCTTTGTCTTTGGCTTGCAGGTCCTTTTTCGAGTGACTAAAGTCCATCCTTCATTATCATTTTCGACAACATTTTCAATTGACGATTTTTTAAACTCAGTTTGCACAGACAAAGCACTGCTTGATGTGGATAGAACTTCTATCGGGCAACACATAGATCCAAACATTATTGTTGTTTGGTTCGCCGATACTTTATCCTCCTCAAGAAGGATTTTTCCTTGGCGGGCTAATTCCATAATTTTATCCTTAAAGACAAAGCATTTAGTGAGAGGGTGACCAATCAAGCGGTGATAACAGCAATAGTTTGGATCATTGACTTGACCGGCTTCCTCTGGGCGCTTCATTTCGGGAAGTTCAAGGAGTTTCTCCTTGAAAAGGTCATCAAACATCCCTTGTAAATCAGATTCAAGAAATGGGTATTCTTTTTCTTGCATCTCTTTTAACGTGGGTCTTCTTACTGACCTATTTTGAGATGGATCCAACTTCTCAGTGACCTTTCGGCTCACTTTGGTAGCAATTTTCATGGGGGCTGTATTTATTGCCATGGACTCCTTATTACTGAGTCTTGAAGGAGGCTTGCCTCCTTTTTTATTTTCTTGCCTTTCATTGTTTTGACGAGACGGCTGCACTCGCGGAGCTTGAATAGGAAGCCCATCAGTTGCATTGGCCGTGATGCTTAACTCCATGTCATGAGCACGAGTAGCTAATTCTTCAAATGTGTTTGGGCGTATACCCTGCAGAATGTAACTTAGGCTCCAATGCATTCCTCGAATGCACATTTCTATGGCAGAGGGTTCAGACAGCTTGTCCTTGCAGTTGAGACTCAGACTTCTCCACCTATCAATGTAGTTGACCACAGGTTCATCCTTCCATTGACGAGTGTTAGTCAACTCCAGCATACTGACGGTTCTTCTAGTGCTGTAGAAGCGATTCAAGAACTCTTGTTCCAACTGTTCCCAACTGTCGATGGACCCCGGAGTGAGATCAGTGTACCAATCAAACGCGTTGCCCTTCAAGGATCGGACGAACTGTTTGACTAGAAGGTCGCCATAGGTTCCAGCGTTATTGCAGGTTTCGACAAAATGGACCACATGTTGTTTTGGACTACCCTTCCCATCGAACTGTTGAAATTTAGGCGGTTGATATCCAGCAGGCATTGCGAGATTGTCGATTCTAGCAGTGTAAGGCTTGCAGTAGGTAAAGCTTGACTTTGAACCACCCTCCTTTTTATCTTTGATCACGCCTTCAACAAGTTCCTTCAGTTGTTCCACGGGGATAGTTCCATCGGCGGTCACATATACTTCCTTCACCTTGTCTTTGCCTTTAGACGAGAGAATTTCACGCTCTTGGTTCGCATGGATTCCTTCAGGAGCGTGATCTTTCTGGGTGAGCAGTTGAGCGATAAGAGCATCTTGGTCCTTGATGTGTTTCATCATAGTCTCCATCATTTTGGACATGTTCGAAACTTGTTCTTCAAGACTTAAAGCATTTGTCATCATAGCAGGCATTGCAATAGAAGAAGCAACAGAATCTTCCATAGAAAATTTTGATTGAAGGGTTTCATGTGAAGAAGCTGATCCTGTGCTTAATGAATCATCATCATGCTCAGAAAATTTGGATTCGGATCCAAATTCGAGCATGGCGAGAGCCTTCTCAATTAAGGCAGGAACGTCTTGGATCCCCGTCGCGGAAGAATAGCTCATTGATGATGTTGAACCGAAGACGGGAGTTGGTGCCGATGGAGCTTCCATACTACTTTGGGTGGAAGTTCTCGTCATACTCCTTGTCATAGGACCGATAGCGCGGGTATTGGTGGTAACATGTGCAGCTTCCTGAACAGGCTTAGCATCAGTAGCCTTGGAACGTGCAATCATGATTTTGTTGCTCTTTGGTGCCATCGATGATGTATGTAGTTGAATATTCGAAAAGAAGAGATGGAAGGCAGAGAGGTCCCACCGGGCGTGCCAAAAATTTGTACGCGATAAAATTTCAAGTCTGCAAAATGACACGAAAAATACACGATAAATATATGATACATAAATTTAGAAAAGTATATAGGTACAATCTCTGGGGTTTTCTCGAACTTGTGGAGAGTTTCCCTCGATTCTTCTCCTCGAACACCAATCCAAGGGCTTCGCAGCTTATTCTCGGATCAACCACCGATTCTTTCAAATCTTGATATGGAAGATTTGAAGAACTTGAGAATATTTGAAGGCTCAAGTCTTGATATGCGGAAGACTTGAGGAGCTTAGAGACCCAGACCTTCGTAGTTTGGAGCTTCAATACTTGAGTGTATGAGATGCCTCCTGGTGTGTCTCTGTTTGTGTCTGTGTGTGTGTCTTTGATTTGGTTGAGAGACCTCTATTTATAGCTGTAGCAAGGGGTAGAGGTTGAAGACCTGTGTATCACTTTACTTGCAAGACGTGCAGTCATATTAGGACTGTGCCAGTTAAATATTATCTCTTCATTTTATATTTATCAATAAAGAGATAGATAATTTCCCGATTGGCCAAGCCTGTGGGGACAAGTGACGTGGCGCCGTCTGATTGGACAGACCATTGCAGTATATAAGAGATATATATGGATCAAACGACTCTAAATATTATCTCTTTAATAAGAAATAAATATTTAAATGTCTATCCAGTAGACATATGATATGATATGATTTGGTTGGTGGAGATATCCCTACAATTTGAATAAATTTGGAACACCTCACCTTGACACGTGGAAAAATATAATTGGCCATTTAATAACCAAATTTTCCAAGTGTACATGACATGTGGCAATACCCGATTGGATAGAAATAAGCCACAAAAATAATTTATAAACCAATGGTAATTTTAAGAATTAATTAAAATTCCATTGTCTACAATTACCTAGTAATGAGCGTGCACACTTGGATGATAACAAACGTGCAGAGTTTGTTAAGCAACTGCATAAGAAAGTCAGGGCCAACATTGAGAGGAGAACTGCTCAATATGTCAAGCAAGCTAACAAAGGTCGCCAAAAGTTGATTTTTGAACCTGACGATTGGGTATGGTTGCACATGTGCAAGGAACGTTTTCCTGTGCAAAGGTGAAATAAACTACAACCGCGGGGTGATAGACCTTTTCAAGTGTTGGAGCGCATCAATGACAACGCCTACAAATTTGATCTTCCTGGTAAGTATGGAGTTAGTGCTACATTTAATGTTTCTAACTTAGCTCCTTTTGATGCAGATGATGTTTTTGATTTGAGGGCAAATCCTTCTCAAGAGGAGGGGAATGATAGCATCATAATACGTGGGCACGCCGACAACGGCTCGAGTGATCGAGGGGCTGAGGATCGCGTGCAAGCTCCAAGCGGATCCATTACTAGGGCTCGCGCAAAAAGACTTCATGAGCAACTCAATGTACTTGTTCAGGCCATACACAAGTCCTTTGAGGGATTCATACACCCTAGTGAAGGTGATCGAGGCCCGGTATTGAGCATTGGAGCTATACACGAGTTAGAGGGTTTTGCCAAACCCTAGTTTTTCATTTCAGTAGTTCATTTATTCCCACATTAGTTTGATTAGCTTGAATAATTGACTAAGTGCATGTTGCACATAGAATCGCCAAGGGTAGGATTGTTATTTTGTTCATCATTATATGTTAAGGTGGGCTGCCTAAGAAGGAAAGCTCGCATGAGGCCCTAACCCTCGAGGGTTGAGCCTGTAGCTTCCGTTTCCGTTTCCGTCACTTATTAGGGCCATATCAGCCGCACCTTTAGTTCCTTTTCTTACTAGATTAGGTTTTTACTTGTAATCTATATAAGGCACCACATTACATCAATAAGAGGGTAGACACTTTTATCATAAAAGAAGTGAGATAATTTTCTCTATAGTTTTCTAGCATCCCTTGAACAACTCAAAGTTATACTCTAGTGTTCTTGTTGGCTTATCAATTCAAGAATCACACTTGAATTGTGGCGCCTTCTACACTTGCCTGAGGTTCGCTAATTCGTTTGATTACGGGTTGAGATAATATCAATAAGTTCGTTGTCACGGGGATTAGAGGGGTCGTAGGGTTTCCACTGCTACCTTCCTTGTATGATACCCAGACTTCTTTAAACCCTAAATTCTAATCAAAAGAAAAAAAAAAACCTAGTTTACTTGTGACTAACCAATTTTCTTAAATTTCGCATTTTGAATCGAAACCCTAATTGTAATCAATGGAATTGTAAAATCCCGTACATTTTTCTTAAAATTCCTTTTATTTGGAAATTATTACTTTCTAATAGCCTTACTTCCCAATTACACCACAATAAGTGCAAAT
>NW_020863304.1:0-21443 GCF_003713205.1 Coffea eugenioides | reverse complement strand
TATTTTATAGGAAATCCTAAAGAAGAATTAAATTCAAATAAAACATTCTTAACAAATTTAAGATGCCCAACATTATCAGATTTTAGATGGTATAAAGATATGTTTTTAACAAATGTATTAAGAAGACCAGATTGTAATGCTTCATTTTGGAAAGAAAGATTCATAACAGGATTACCAAGTTTATTTTCTCAAAGGATAATGGATAATTTACAAAAAGAAATGGGAACAGATGTAATTTCATTCGAAAATATTACTTTTGGACAATTATTTGCTTTTGTGAAAAAAGAAGGATTAATATTATGTTCAGAATTAAGATTACAAATAAAATATGGATCAAAACAAAAAGAAGTAGGATCATTCTGTGATGCATTTGGAATTAAAAGAATCAAATCACCATCAGCATACAAAAAGAAAATTAAAAAATATTCTAAGAAACCAAGATATATAAAACCTAAGGAAAATGAACCAACTAAAAAGAGAAGATTTATTAAAAAGAAAATAGTTTGTTATAAATGTGGAAAAATAGGACATAAAGCAAACAAATGTAGATTAAAAGAGAAAATTACAGAAATATGTTCTAACGAAGAAGAAATTAAAAATAAACTATTAAACTTATTAATAAATGAAAAAGAACAAAGTACAGAAGATGACTATTACAATGATATTACTAGTTCCGAAAGTGAAGAAAATTGTAATTGCACTCCAAAATATATAAATGTAATAACTAAAAAAGAAGATAAAGAATTTTTGCTAGATATAATAGAAAAAATTGATGATCCAATAGCCAAAAAAGAATATTTAGAAAGACTAAAAAGTTTAATTATTCAAGAAGATAAAATGCCAAAAATAATAGAACCTTTTAGTATATCAAAATTAATAGATAAATATCCAAACATTAATATAATGAAAAAAGAAACTACTAAAGATCTTCAATCAGAAATTAATAATCTCAAAATACAAGTAAAACAATTACAACAAGAAATTATAGAATTAAAATTAAAAGATTTAGAGATAGAATCAAAATTAGAATTAATAAGTAATCAGCCTTCAACTTCCAATTCTAAAACAGAAGAAATATTAATATCAGAAAAATTAGTAGAAGAATCTCAATATTTGAATACTATTGAAAGAATAACATTTCAAAAATGGTTTGCTTTAGTAACAATTACAGTAGAAGATTTCAAAGAAACATTCGTAGCTCTAATAGATAGTGGAGCTGACACAAGTTGTATAAAAGAAGGAATAATTCCCACAAAATATTGTGAAAGAACAAATGAAAAATTAATGGCAGCAAATGGAGAAGATTTGAAAGTAAGTTATAAATTTACAAAAGGATCAGTATGTAACAATGAATATTGTATTAGACATAATTTCATAATTGTAAAGAATATACATCATGATGTAATATTAGGAACACCCTTTTTAATTCAAATATATCCATTTTTAGTAAGTAATGAAGGAATATCAGTAAATATAATGGGAAAAATTGTTATCTTTAAATTCTTAACTCCAATTAAACAAAAGGAATTACATACATTACAAACATCTTCGATATATAAAACAATAAACAGTATTACCAAAGTACAACAACAAATAAGTTATATTAAAGAAGAAAAATCTTATTTAAAAATTGAAGAACAATTAAATGATATCAAAATACAAAAAAGAATATCCGAATTAGAAAAATTACTACAAAAAGAAATTTGTGCAGATATTCCTAATGCTTTTTGGGATAGAAAACAACATATGATAGAATTACCTTATGAAAAAGATTTTGATGAGAAAAATATTCCAACAAAAGCTAGACCAATACAAATGAATTCTGAGTTATTAGAATTTTGTAAAAAGGAAATAAAAATATTACTAGATAAAGGATTAATAACTCCTTCAAAATCACCTTGGAGCTGTGCTGCATTTTATGTAATGAATCAAGCTGAAAAAGAACGAGGAGTTCCAAGATTAGTAATAAATTATAAACCTTTAAATAAAGTTTTACAATGGATTAGATATCCTATTCCAAATAAAAAAGATTTGCTTAACAGGTTATTTAATGCAAAAATATTCTCAAAGTTTGATATGAAATCAGGATATTGGCAAATAATAATAGACCCAAAAGATAGATACAAAACAGCATTTACAACACCTTTTGGACATTATGAATGGAAAGTTATGCCATTTGGATTAAAAAATGCACCATCAGAATTTCAAAATATAATGAATGATATTTTCAATCCTTACAGTTCATTCAGTATAGTCTATATAGATGATGTATTAATATTTTCAGAATCAATAGAACAACATTTTAAACATTTAAGTATATTTTTAAAAATAGTCAAGAAAAATGGATTAGTTGTTTCAGCACCAAAAATGAAATTATTTCAAACAAAAATAAGATTTTTAGGACATAATATATATCAAGGAACAATAAAACCAATTAATAGAGCTTTAGAATTTGCAACAAAATTTCCAAATGAAATAAAAGATAAAAATCAATTACAAAGATTTTTAGGATGCTTAAATTACATAGCAGATTTCTTTCCCAAATTAAGACAAGAATGTTCCATATTATTTAATAGATTAAAGAAAAATCCAAAACCTTGGACAGAAGAACATACTCAAAAAATAAAGTATTTAAAAACAAAAATAGAATCATTACCATGTTTATGCCTACCTCATCCTAAAGCATTCATGATAGTTGAAACAGATGCATCAGAATTAGGATATGGTGGAATATTAAAACAAAGAATGGATAAGTCTAAAGAAGAATTAGTTAGATTTCATTCAGGAACATGGTCTGATCCTCAAAAGAATTATTCAACTATTAAAAAAGAAATTTTATCCATAGTTTTGTGTATATCCAAATTTCAAGATGATTTGTATAACAAGAAATTTTTAATTAGAATAGATTGTAAATCTGCAAAAGAGATTCTACAAAAAGATGTTCAAAATATAGTGTCAAAACAAATATTTGCAAGATGGCAAGCTATTTTATCTGTATTCGATTTTGATATAGAATTCATCAAAGGAGAAAATAATTCTTTACCAGATTTTCTAACCAGAGAATTCCTACAAGGACATGGATCCAGCAACGATGGCAAATGCTCGTGAATATGCAAATTATTTGAGAACTCAACGAGATTCTCCCAGCCTTCAAAATAAAGAAAAATCGATTCAATCCAGAGGATATGTCTATTCCATTCAGACTCCAAATGGAAGACAATTTATTCCATCTTACCAAATTCCTAAATACGATGAAATTTATATTCACAAAAGTCCCTATGCAACCATTACTCCAAAAGAAAGAGCCTTTCTTATACAAAGACAAATTCAGAAAAACACTATCAGACTTCTTACCCATCAGAGATTAAGCAGAAGTGGAGATTTTCTTCACAACGAATTTATTCAACATTACCAAAAACAAAACAGAGAATTATCTGATCAACTTAAAGATGTTGTTTATTAATTTTGCAGGCAAATGGATTCAAAAGCAGGAAGTTCCAGGCCAAAGACTCCTCAGGATTATGAGATGAGTCTTACCCCTGTAACTCAAAATAGATTTCAACTTTTATCAGATTTCCCAGCATTGACTTATAGTCAGGCTGCTACTCCAATTATTTCTCCAATTAGACCCATTCAACAACTAGCAAAATTCCCAGAAAAATCTCAAGGAAATACTTATTTCACAAAGCCATTTACTCAACATATTACTTTAACCAGATTCCAAGAAATACCCATATACTCTACTCTTCATCAAGTTACTCAAAGGATCTTTCCTCCAAAATGCTATTGGCAACCAGATGACCCTTCAAAAAATCTAGATTATTATGAATTAATCCTTACAGATACTCAATCTGTAGAAATTTACCCAATTCCAGATAAAAAGAATCCTAACATTATTAGCCATTCTAAGTGTATTATAAAGAAAGTTTGTTCTCCTAATGAATGGACTTCTCTTTATTCCAAAAAATCCTTTTCAGTGAACTTTATTCCAGATGGATTTACATATCAAGATTACAAAATGGCATGGTATCGTGCTTTCCTTTTTAGACCATTCAACCATTCCTGGTTCTTCACATTCAAAGACAGTTGCAGTAAAGAATTTCCAATTTGGTTCAATCACTGGTGGAAATGGTTTGGACCCCAACCAGAAATTCTACCTCCAAATGTTCTCATGGGATTTCAAACATATCTAAAAAGAGCAAAGGGGGAAGAGTATACAAGACCAATTTTATTCCACATGGAATTCAAAGTGCCATGGATATTTTGCTGGAGTTTCAAAATTCATCAAGAACTGGAAAAACCTCTGCCAATGTCATTGGTAAGAGAATTCAAAATAAAATGGTGGACTGGATTCAATCAAGAATTTGGAGATCAAACTAATGTGATCAGATTCCTGACCACTGGAGATAAATTAAAGTGGACAGCTACTACCACTACTCAAAAGGAGACGAGACAGTCAACAATCATTCCAACCACTACACCAACTCCACTCACTCCAAAAAGAGACAAAGAAAAAGTGACGAAAATGGCATCCGAAGAAACAGCCAGTAACTTTTTAATAAAACAAATCATGCAGAATCCCGAGATGCTGAAAGAATATCTGAATTATTTGCAAAAGCCAAAAGAAGAAGACAAAATAGAGGAGCCAGCAGGATCATCAGAATCTACTTTTGATCCTTTTGATGATCCCATCGGTGGACAAAATCCAAACGACTTTTGAAAAAGAATGTCGGCCACAACAAATGAAAGCAAAATTGAAATTCAAATGAAGATGAAATGCAGAACCGAGCCTCTATAAATAGATTCAAGATTTAGAAGACAGGCATCGGCGAAAAACCCATTAGAGCAAAGTTAGAAGAACTCATTGTAATCACTACTTCCACATATTTCCATAAATAGTCAAAGCCTTGTACTAAATATTCAAACCTCTTGTATCATTTTGTCAAACAAGTTTGGCAAGTTTCCATTGTTGAATTCAAGCTTCCGATTGTGTACTCTCAAAAGTCAAGTAAGTTTCATTAATTACATTCTAAGTCCCTACAATATTTGCTTTTAGTTAACGTATATGATTAATTGCAAAGTCCTGGGTAGAAGTGGTATCAGAGCCACACCGTTGTTTATATTTCATACGCATATTTAAACTTTGCATTTACATTTACTTTATTTGAATTACATTTCTATTTTGACTTGGCTATTTCATGCATTTATGTTACATATTTTATTAAACTTTACTGAAAACGTTGGTAAGACTTGATGCTTTGTTAGACCGTTGGTAAGTCCAGGATAGGATGTTCCAGGCATAGGCTCGGTTGTTCCCGTCTAAGTAAAATTTAATTAAATATTAAACATGGCTGCATTTCTTAGACAATTAAAAATAGGATCTAATTCAAAGCAAGACAATGTAGTACAAAGTCATGAATATCATATGCCTATAAACAATTCAGATTGGACAATCCCAGAAGAAAAAATTGAACACATTTACAGAATTGGCCCTTTAGATTTCAAAACAGCTTTATCAGTTAAAACTCATGAAGAAACAATATCTATTCAAGAAGAATATCAAACTATACAATTATTAAATCATAGTACAATTCAAAAATATTTAAGTAAAAGATATCGCTATATTCATATTGGATTAATACAAATTGCTGTAAAACCCTTATTCCATCTAGGAGTTGATGCTCCAATATACTTAGCATTAAGAGAAAGACCAGAATCATCTTATTCATGGCTACCAGCTAGACGTTCAAATTATGAGTCATCTGAAATTAATTTCCCTATGGAAAATACATCAAATTTTAAATATAAAACTCATATTCCAGAAGTTGTAAATCAAAATTCCCCAACACATTCTCAAATGCAAGGTGAAATAAATGTTATAAATAGACCATATAACATAAATCATAAATATTTACAAGAAAGAAGTGGGCAATTAATCATATACGTTAACTAAAAGCAAATATTGTAGGGACTTAGAATGTAATTAATGAAACTTACTTGACTTTTGAGAGTACACAATCGGAAGCTTGAATTCAACAATGGAAACTTGCCAAACTTGTTTGACAGAATGATACAAGATGTTTGAATATTTAGTACAAGGCTTTGACTATGTATGGAAATATGTGGGAGTGGTGATTACAATGAGTTTTTCTAACTTTGCTCTGATGGTTTTTTCGCCGATGCCTGTCTTCTAAATCTTGAATCTATTTATAGAGGCTCGGTTCTGCATTTCATCTTCATTTGAATTTCAATTTTGCTTTCATTTGTTGTGGCCGACATTCTTTTTCAAAAGTCGTTTGGATTTTGTCCACCGATGGGATCATCAAAAGGATCAAAAGTAGATTCTGATGATCCTGCTGGCTCCTCTATTTTGTCTTCTTCTTTTGGCTTTTGCAAATAATTCAGATATTCTTTCAGCATCTCGGGATTCTGCATGATTTGTTTTATTAAAAAGTTACTGGCTGTTTCTTCGGATGCCATTTTCGTCACTTTTTCTTTGTCTCTTTTTGGAGTGAGTGGAGTTGGTGTAGTGGTTGGAATGATTGTTGACTGTCTCGTCTCCTTTTGAGTAGTGGTAGTAGCTGTCCACTTTAATTTATCTCCAGTGGTCAGGAATCTGATCACATTAGTTTGATCTCCAAATTCTTGATTGAATCCAGTCCACCATTTTATTTTGAATTCTCTTACCAATGACATTGGCAGAGGCTTTTCCAGTTCTTGATGAATTTTGAAACTCCAGCAAAATATCCATGTTACTTTGAATTCCATGTGGAATAAAATTGGTCTTGTATACTCTTTCCCCTTTGCTCTTTTTAGATATGTTTGAAATCCCATGAGAACATTTGGAGGTAGAATTTCTGGTTGGGGTCCAAACCATTTCCTCCAGTGATTGAACCAAATTGGGAATTCTTTACTGCAACTGTCTTTGAATGTGAAGAACCAGGAATGGTTGAATGGTCTAAAAAGGAAAGCACGATACCATGCCATTTTGTAATCTTGATATGTAAATCCATCTGGAATAAAGTTCACTGAAAAGGATTTTTTGGAATAAAGAGAAGTCCATTCATTAGGAGAACAAACTTTCTTTATAATACACTTAGAATGGCTAATAATGTTGGGATTCTTTTTATATGGAATTGGGTAAATCTCTACAGATTGAGTATCTGTAAGGATTAATTCATAATAATCTAGATTTTTTGAAGGGTCATCTGGTTGCCAATAGCATTTTGGAGGAAAGATTCTTTGAGTAACTTGATGAAGAGTAGAGTATATGGGTATTTCTTGGAATCTGGTTAAAGTAATATGTTGAGTAAATGGCTTTGTGAAATAAGTATTTCCTTGAGATTTTTCTGGGGATTTTGCTAGTTGTTGAATGGGTCTAATTGGAGAAATAATTGGAGTAGCAGCCTGACTATAAGTCAATGCTGGGAAATCTGATAAAAGTTGAAATCTATTTTGAGTTACAGGAGTAAGACTCATCTCATAATCCTGAGGAGTCCTTGGTCTGGAACTTCCTGCTTTTGAATCCATCTTCCTGCAAAATTTAATAAATAATATCTGGAAGTTATCAGATAATTCTCTGTTTTGTTTTTGGTAGTGTTGAATAAATTCGTTGTGAAGAAAATCTCCACTTCTGCTTAATCTCTGATGGGTAAGAAGTCTGATAGTGTTTTTCTGAATTTGTCTTTGTATAAGAAATGCTCTTTCTTTTGAAGTAATGGTTGCATAGGGACTTTTGTGAATATAAATTTCATCGTATTTAGGAATTTGGTAAGATGGAATAAATTGTCTTCCATTTGGAGTCTGAATGGAATAGACATATCCTCTGGATTGAATTGATTTTTCTTTATTTTGAAGGCTAAGAGAATCTCGTTGAGTTCTCAAATAATTTGCATATTCACGAGCATTTGCCATCGTTGCTGGATCCATGTCCTTGTAGGAATTCTCTGGTTAGAAAATCTGGTAAAGAATTATTTTCTCCTTTGATAAATTCAATCTCAAAATCAAATACAGATAAAATAGCTTGCCATCTTGCAAATATTTGTTTTGAAACTATATTTTGAACATCTTTTTGTAGAATCTCTTTTGCAGATTTACAATCTATTCTAATTAAAAATTTCTTGTTATACAAATCATCTTGAAATTTGGATATACACAAAACTATGGATAAAATTTCTTTTTTAATAGTTGAATAATTCTTTTGAGGATCAGACCATGTTCCTGAATGAAATCTAACTAATTCTTCTTTTGAATTATCTATTTTTTGTTTTAATATTCCACCGTATCCTAATTCTGATGCATCAGTTTCGACTATCATGAATGCTTTAGGATGATGTAGGCATAAACATGGTAATGATTCTATTTTTGCTTTTAAATACTTTATTTTTTGAGTATGTTCTTCTGTCCAAGGTTTTGGGTTTTTCTTTAATCTATTAAACAATATAGAACATTCTTGTCTTAATTTAGGAAAGAAATCTGCTATGTAATTTAAACATCCTAAAAATCTTTGTAATTGATTTTTATCTTTGATCTCATCTGGAAATTTAGTAGCAAATTCTAAAGCTCTATTAATTGGTTTTATTGTTCCTTGATATATATTATGTCCTAAAAATCTTACTTTTGTTTGAAATAATTTCATTTTTGGTGCTGAAACAACTAATCCATTTTTCTTGACTATTTTTAAAAATATACTTAAATGTTTAAAATGTTGTTCTATTGATTCTGAAAATATTAATACATCATCTATATAGACTATACTGAATGAACTGTAAGGATTGAAAATATCATTCATTATATTTTGAAATTCTGATGGTGCATTTTTTAATCCAAATGGCATAACTTTCCATTCATAATGTCCAAAAGGTGTTGTAAATGCTGTTTTGTATCTATCTTTTGGGTTTATTATTATTTGCCAATATCCTGATTTCATATCAAACTTTGAGAATATTTTTGCATTAAATAATCTATTAAGCAAATCTTTTTTATTTGGAATAGGATATCTAATCCATTGTAAAACTTTATTTAAAGGTTTATAATTTATTACTAATCTTGGAACTCCTCGTTCTTTTTCAGCTTGATTCATAACATAAAATGCAGCACAGCTCCAAGGTGATTTTGAAGGAGTTATTAATCCTTTATCGAGTAATATTTTTATTTCCTTTTTACAAAATTCTAATAATTCAGAATTCATTTGTATTGGTCTAGCTTTTGTTGGAATATTCTTTTCATCAAAGTCTTTTTCATAGGGTAATTCTATCATATGTTGTTTTCTATCCCAAAAAGCATTAGGAATATCTGCACAAATTTCTTTTTGTAATAATTTTTCTAATTCGGATATTCTTTTTTGTATTTTGATATCATTTAATTGTTCTTCAATTTTTAGATAAGATTTTTCTTCTTTAATATAGCTTATTTGTTGTTGTACTTTGGCAATACTGTTTATTGTTTTATATATTGAAGATGTTTGTAATGTATGTAGTTCTTTTTGCTTTATTGGAGTTAAGAATTTAAAGATAACAATTTTTCCCATTATATTTACTGAGATTCCTTCATTACTTACTAAAAATGGATATATTTGAATTAAAAAGGGTGTTCCTAATATTACATCATGATGTATATTTTTTACAATTATAAAATTATGTCTAATACAATATTCATTATTACATATTGATCCTTTTGTAAATTTATAAGTTACTTTTAAATCTTCGCCATTTGCTGCCATTAATTTTTCATTTGTTCTTTCACAATATTTAGTAGGAATTATTCCTTCTTTAATACAACTTGTATCAGCTCCACTATCTATTAGAGCTACAAATGTTTCTTTGAAATCTTCTACTGTAATAGTTACTAAAGCGAACCATTTTTGAAATGTTATTCTTTCAATAGTATTCAAATATTGAGATTCTTCTACTAATTTTTCTGAGATTAATATTTCTTCTGTTTTAGAATTGGAAGTTGAAGGCTGATTACTTATTAATTCTAATTTTGATTCTATCTCTAAATCTTTTAATTTTAATTCTATGATTTCTTGTTGTAATTGTTTTACTTGTATTTTAAGATTATTAATCTCTGTTTGAAGATCTTTAGTAGTTTCTTTCTTCATTATATTTATATTAGGATATTTGTCTATTAATTTTGATATACTAAAAGGTTCTATTATTTTTGGCATTTTATCTTCTTGAATAATTAAACTTTTTAGTCTTTCTAAATATTCTTTTTTAGCTATTGGATCATCAATTTTTTCTATTATATCTAATAAAAATTCTTTATCTTCTTTTTTAGTTATAACATTTATATATTTTGGAGTGCAATTGCAATTTTCTTCACTATCAGAACTAGAAATATCATTGTAATAATCATCTTCTGTACTTTGTTCTTTTTCATTTATTAATAAGTTTAATAGTTTATTTTTAATTTCTTCTTCGTTAGAGCAAATTTCTGTAATTTTTTCTTTTAATCGACATTTGTTTGCTTTATGTCCTATCTTTCCACATTTATAACAAACTATTTTCTTTTTAATAAATCTTCTCTTTTTAGTTGGTTCATTTTCCTTAGGTTTTATATACCTTGGTTTCTTAGAATATTTTTTAATTTTCTTTTTGTATGCTGATGGTGATTTGATTCTTTTAATTCCAAATGCATCACAGAATGATCCTACTTCTTTTTGTTTTGATCCATATTTTATTTGTAATCTTAATTCTGAACATAATATTAATCCTTCTTTTTTCACAAAAGCAAATAATTGTCCAAAAGTAATATTTTCGAATGAAATTACATCTGTTCCCATTTCTTTTTGTAAATTATCCATTATTCTTTGTGAAAATAAACTTGGTAATCCAGTTATGAATCTTTCTTTCCAAAATGAAGCATTACAGTCTGGTCTTCTTAATACATTTGTTAAAAACATATCTTTGTACCATCTAAAATCTGATAATGTTGGACATCTTAAATTTGTTAAAAATGTTTTATTAGAATTTAATTCTTCTTTTGGATTTCCTATGAAATACATAACTATTGTTACAATTAGAAATTCTGCAGCATCTGATTGTATTTGAATATTTCCTTGATCATCTTCTAATTCTTGTGTATGATCTAATATTGATAATTTATCTTGTAATGTTAAAGCATTATCCCACCAATTCTTTAATTGTCCAGTAAATCCTGAAACTAATAATGTTGCAATATTTCTTTCTTGAATATTTTTAATCTTATAGGCTAATCTCGCCATTCCCATTTCTTGCAAATTATTTAATACTTCATATTCAGCTTTGCCATCTATGTTCCATTCATATATTGAATCTCCATCATATTTAGTAGTTCTAAATTTTGATCTTTCTTCATATTGAATGTCAGGAGGACTTGGTCTAGGATAATAATTCTTTGAACTTACCATTTTCCAATTTTTATTGTTACTACAGTTCTTCCTTTTTATTCTATTTATTTGATTATTTTCTTCTTCAAATTGATTTTCTATTGGTAAAAGTATATTTTCTTCTATATCTGAATTTATTGATTCTTCTGATAAATCTTCTAATTCTTCAGTAGAATTTCCTTCTATTATTTGATCTAAAGTGTTTATTTTGGGTGTTGATGGTTTTGAATCTGTAGTTAGATTTTGTAAGGCATTAGATATTTTATTTAATAAATTGTCTGTATTACTTATCTTTTGATTACTAATACTTTGTACTAAATCTTGTTCTTTTTCTCTTGTCAGACTTCTTGGTTGAAAATGAGGTGCTGATATATCATTTGGGAATTTTAAATCTGGTTTCTTTAGTGTATCAATTTTTGTATTTAATACTTCCATATGTTGAGATATTGTATGAAGAATTTGATTGGTATAATTATTTTGTTGATAAACTTTTTTAAGATCTTCTAGATTTATTGAATTATTTGTACTTTGATAAATTCAATCTCAAAATCAAACATATCTAAAAAGAGCAAAGGGGGAAGAGTATACAAGACCACTTCTACCCAGGACTTTGCAATTAATCATATACGTTAACTAAAAGCAAATATTGTAGGGACTTAGAATGTAATTAATGAAACTTACTTGACTTTTGAGAGTACACAATCGGAAGCTTGAATTCAACAATGGAAACTTGCCAAACTTGTTTGACAGAATGATACAAGAGGTTTGAATATTTAGTACAAGGCTTTGACTATGTATGGAAATATGTGGGAGTGGTGATTACAATGAGTTTTTCTAACTTGGCTCTGATACCACTTCTACCCAGGACTTTGCAATTAATCATATACGTTAACTAAAAGCAAATATTGTAGGGACTTAGAATGTAATTAATGAAACTTACTTGACTTTTGAGAGTACACAATCGGAAGCTTGAATTCAACAATGGAAACTTGCCAAACTTGTTTGACAGAATGATACAAGAGGTTTGAATATTTAGTACAAGGCTTTGACTATGTATGGAAATATGTGGGAGTGGTGATTACAATGAGTTTTTCTAACTTTGCTCTGATGGTTTTTTCGCCGATGCCTGTCTTCTAAATCTTGAATCTATTTATAGAGGCTCGGTTCTGCATTTCATCTTCATTTGAATTTCAATTTTGCTTTCATTTGTTGTGGCCGACATTCTTTTTCAAAAGTCGTTTGGATTTTGTCCACCGATGGGATCATCAAAAGGATCAAAAGTAGATTCTGATGATCCTGCTGGCTCCTCTATTTTGTATTCTTCTTTTGACTTTTGTAAATAATTCAGATATTCTTTCAGCATCTCGGGATTCTGCATGATTTGCTTTATTAAAAAGTTACTGGCTGTTTCTTCGGATGCCATTTCCGTCACTTTTTCTTTGTCTCTTTTTGGAGTGAGTGGAGTTGGTGTAGTGGTTGGAATGATTGTTGACTGTCTCGTCTCCTTTTGAGTAGTGGTAGTAGCTGTCCACTTTAATTTATCTCCAGTGGTCAGGAATCTGATCACATTAGTTTGATCGCCAAATTCTTGATTGAATCCAGTCCACCATTTTATTTTGAATTCTCTTACCAATGACATTGGCAGAGGTTTTTCCAGTTCTTGATGAATTTTGAAACTCCAGCAAAATATCCATGGTACTTTGAATTCCATGTGGAATAAAATTGGTCTTGTATACTCTTCCCCCTTTGCTCTTTTTAGATATGTTTGAAATCCCATGAGAACATTTGGAGGTAGAATTTCTGGTTGGGGTCCAAACCATTTCCACCAGTGATTGAACCAAATTGGGAATTCTTTACTGCAACTGTCTTTGAATGTGAAGAACCAGGAATGGTTGAATGGTCTAAAAAGGAAAGCACGATACCATGCCATTTTGTAATCTTGATATGTAAATCCATCTGGAATAAAGTTTACTGAAAAGGATTTTTTGGAATAAAGAGAAGTCCATTCATTAGGAGAACAAACTTTCTTTATAATACACTTAGAATGGCTAATAATGTTGGGATTCTTTTTATCTGGAATTGGGTAAATCTCTACAGATTGAGTATCTGTAAGGATTAATTCATAATAATCTAGATTTTTTGAAGGGTCATCTGGTTGCCAATAGCATTTTGGAGGAAAGATCCTTTGAGTAACTTGATGAAGAGTAGAGTATATGGGCATTTCTTGGAATCTGGTTAAAGTAATATGTTGAGTAAATGGTTTTGTGAAATAAGTATTTCCTTGAGATTTTTCTGGGGATTTTGCTAGTTGTTGAATGGGTCTAATTGGAGAAATAATTGGAGTAGCAGCCTGACTATAAGTCAATGCTGGGAAATCTGATAAAAGTTGAAATCTATTTTGAGTTACAGGAGTAAGACTCATCTCATAATCCTGAGGAGTCCTTGGTCTGGAACTTCCTGCTTTTGAATCCATCTTCCTGCAAAATTTAATAAATAATATCTGGAAGTTGATCAGATAATTCTCTGTTTTGTTTTTGGTAGTGTTGAATAAATTCGTTGTGAAGAAAATCTCCACTTCTGCTTAATCTCTGATGGGTAAGAAGTCTGATAGTGTTTTTCTGAATTTGTCTTTGTATAAGAAAGGCTCTTTCTTTTGAAGTAATGGTTGCATAGGGACTTTTGTGAATATAAATTTCATCGTATTTAGGAATTTGGTAAGATGGAATAAATTGTCTTCCATTTGGAGTCTGAATGGAATAGACATATCCTCTGGATTGAATTGATTTTTCTTTATTTTGAAGGCTAAGAGAATCTCGTTGAGTTCTCAAATAATTTGCATATTCACGAGCATTTGCCATCGTTGCTGGATCCATGTCCTTGTAGGAATTCTCTGGTTAGAAAATCTGGTAAAGAATTATTTTCTCCTTTGATAAATTCAATCTCAAAATCAAATACAGATAAAATAGCTTGCCATCTTGCAAATATTTGTTTTGAAACTATATTTTGAACATCTTTTTGTAGAATCTCTTTTGCAGATTTACAATCTATTCTAATTAAAAATTTCTTGTTATACAAATCATCTTGAAATTTGGATATACACAAAACTATTGATAAAATTTCTTTTTTAATAGTTGAATAATTCTTTTGAGGATCAGACCATGTTCCTGAATGAAATCTAACTAATTCTTCTTTTGAATTATCTATTTTTTGTTTTAATATTCCACCGTATCCTAATTCTGATGCATCAGTTTCGACTATCATGAATGCTTTAGGATGATGTAGGCATAAACATGGTAATGATTCTATTTTTGCTTTTAAATACTTTATTTTTTGAGTATGTTCTTCTGTCCAAGGTTTTGGGTTTTTCTTTAATCTATTAAACAATATAGAACATTCTTGTCTTAATTTAGGAAAGAAATCTGCTATGTAATTTAAACATCCTAAAAATCTTTGTAATTGATTTTTATCTTTGATCTCATCTGGAAATTTAGTAGCAAATTCTAAAGCTCTATTAATTGGTTTTATTGTTCCTTGAATATATTATGTCCTAAAAATCTTACTTTTGTTTGAAAT
Organism: Coffea eugenioides; assembly: GCF_003713205.1. Classification (NCBI taxonomy): domain Eukaryota; kingdom Viridiplantae; phylum Streptophyta; class Magnoliopsida; order Gentianales; family Rubiaceae; genus Coffea; species Coffea eugenioides. Next base: position 6,499 of record NW_020863304.1, on the reverse strand, counting down.
AATTTCATTTTTGGTGCTGAAACAACTAATCCATTTTTCTTGACTATTTTTAAAAATATATTTAAATGTTTAAAATGTTGTTCTATTGATTCTGAAAATATTAATACATCATCTATATAGACTATACTGAATGAACTGTAAGGATTGAAAATATCATTCATTATATTTTGAAATTCTGATGGTGCATTTTTTAATCCAAATGGCATAACTTTCCATTCATAATGTCCAAAAGGTGTTGTAAATGCTGTTTTGTATCTATCTTTTGGGTTTATTATTATTTGCCAATATCCTGATTTCATATCAAACTTTGAGAATATTTTTGCATTAAATAATCTATTAAGCAAATCTTTTTTATTTGGAATAGGATATCTAATCCATTGTAAAACTTTATTTAAAGGTTTATAATTTATTACTAATCTTGGAACTCCTCGTTCTTTTTCAGCTTGATTCATAACATAAAATGCAGCACAGCTCCAAGGTGATTTTGAAGGAGTTATTAATCCTTTATCGAGTAATATTTTTATTTCCTTTTTACAAAATTCTAATAATTCAGAATTCATTTGTATTGGTCTAGCTTTTGTTGGAATATTCTTTTCATCAAAGTCTTTTTCATAGGGTAATTCTATCATATGTTGTTTTCTATCCCAAAAAGCATTAGGAATATCTGCACAAATTTCTTTTTGTAATAATTTTTCTAATTCGGATATTCTTTTTTGTATTTTGATATCATTTAATTGTTCTTCAATTTTTAGATAAGATTTTTCTTCTTTAATATAGCTTATTTGTTGTTGTACTTTGGCAATACTGTTTATTGTTTTATATATTGAAGATGTTTGTAATGTATGTAGTTCTTTTTGCTTTATTGGAGTTAAGAATTTAAAGATAACAATTTTTCCCATTATATTTACTGAGATTCCTTCATTACTTACTAAAAATGGATATATTTGAATTAAAAAGGGTGTTCCTAATATTACATCATGATGTATATTTTTTACAATTATAAAATTATGTCTAATACAATATTCATTATTACATATTGATCCTTTTGTAAATTTATAAGTTACTTTTAAATCTTCGCCATTTGCTGCCATTAATTTTTCATTTGTTCTTTCACAATATTTAGTAGGAATTATTCCTTCTTTAATACAACTTGTATCAGCTCCACTATCTATTAGAGCTACAAATGTTTCTTTGAAATCTTCTACTGTAATAGTTACTAAAGCGAACCATTTTTGAAATGTTATTCTTTCAATAGTATTCAAATATTGAGATTCTTCTACTAATTTTTCTGAGATTAATATTTCTTCTGTTTTAGAATTGGAAGTTGAAGGCTGATTACTTATTAATTCTAATTTTGATTCTATCTCTAAATCTTTTAATTTTAATTCTATGATTTCTTGTTGTAATTGTTTTACTTGTATTTTAAGATTATTAATCTCTGTTTGAAGATCTTTAGTAGTTTCTTTCTTCATTATATTTATATTAGGATATTTGTCTATTAATTTTGATATACTAAAAGGTTCTATTATTTTTGGCATTTTATCTTCTTGAATAATTAAACTTTTTAGTCTTTCTAAATATTCTTTTTTAGCTATTGGATCATCAATTTTTTCTATTATATCTAATAAAAATTCTTTATCTTCTTTTTTAGTTATAACATTTATATATTTTGGAGTGCAATTGCAATTTTCTTCACTATCAGAACTAGAAATATCATTGTAATAATCATCTTCTGTACTTTGTTCTTTTTCATTTATTAATAAGTTTAATAGTTTATTTTTAATTTCTTCTTCGTTAGAGCAAATTTCTGTAATTTTTTCTTTTAATCGACATTTGTTTGCTTTATGTCCTATCTTTCCACATTTATAACAAACTATTTTCTTTTTAATAAATCTTCTCTTTTTAGTTGGTTCATTTTCCTTAGGTTTTATATACCTTGGTTTCTTAGAATATTTTTTAATTTTCTTTTTGTATGCTGATGGTGATTTGATTCTTTTGATTCCAAATGCATCACAGAATGATCCTACTTCTTTTCTTTTTGAACCATATTTCATTTGTAATCTTAATTCTGAACATAATATTAATCCTTCTTTTTTCACAAAAGCAAATAATTGTCCAAAAGTAATATTTTCGAATGAAATGACATCTGTTCCTATTTCCTTTTGTAAATTATCCATTATTCTTTGTGAAAATAAGCTTGGTAATCCAGTTATGAATCTTTCTTTCCAGAATGAAGCATTACAATCTGGTCTTCTTAATACATTTGTTAAAAACATATCTTTATACCATCTAAAGTCTGATAATGTTGGACATCTTAAATTTGTTAAAAATGTTTTATTAGAATTTAATTCTTCTTTTGGATTTCCTATGAAATACATGACTATTGTTACAATTAGAAATTCTGCAGCATCTGATTGTATTTGAATATTTCCTTGATCATCTTCTAATTCTTGTGTATGATCTAATATTGATAATTTATCTTGTAATGTTAAAGCATTATCCCACCAATTCTTTAATTGTCCAGTAAATCCTGAAACTAATAATGTTGCAATATTTCTTTCTTGAATATTTTTAATCTTATAGGCTAATCTCGCCATTCCCATTTCTTGCAAATTATTTAATACTTCATATTCAGCTTTGCCATCTATGTTCCATTCATATATTGAATCTCCATCATATTTAGTAGTTCTAAATTTTGATCTTTCTTCATATTGAATGTCAGGAGGACTTGGTCTAGGATAATAATTCTTTGAACTTACCATTTTCCAATTTTTATTGTTACTATAGTTCTTCCTTTTTATTCTATTTATTTGATTATTTTCTTCTTCAAATTGATTTTCTATTGGTAAAAGTATATTTTCTTCTATATCTGAATTTATTGATTTTTCTGATATATCTTCTAATTCTTCAGTAGAATTTTCTTCTATTATTTGATCTAAAGTGTTTATTTTGGGTGTTGATGGTTTTGAATTTGTAGTTAGATTTTGTAAGGCATTAGATATTTTATTTAATAAATTGTCTGTATTACTTATCTTTTGATTACTAATACTTTGTACTAAATCTTGTTCTTTTTCTCTTGTCAGACTTCTAGGTTGAAAATGAGGTGCTGATATATCATTTGGGAATTTTAAATCTGGTTTCTTTAGTGTATCAATTTTTGTATTTAATACTTCCATATGTTGAGATATTGTATGAAGAATTTGATATTGGTGAATTTTTGTTTGGATAACTTTTTAAGATCTTTAGATTTATTTGATATTTGTACTTTGATAAAATTCAATCTCAATCAAAACCAATCTAAAAGAGCAAGGGGGAAGAGTATACGAAGACCACTTTCTAACCCAGACCTTTGCATTTATCTATACGTAACTAAAGCAAATATTGTAGGATTAGAATTGTACATTAATGAAAACCTTACTTGAGCTTTTGAGATTACACAATCGAAGCTGAATTCAACAATGGAAACTTGCCAAACTTGTTTGACAGAATGATACAAGAGGTTTGAATATTTAGTACAAGGCTTTGACTATGTATGGAAATATGTGGGAGTGGTGATTACAATGAGTTTTTCTAACTTGGCTCTGATACCACTTCTACCCAGGACTTTGCAATTAATCATATACGTTAACTAAAAGCAAATATTGTAGGGACTTAGAATGTAATTAATGAAACTTACTTGACTTTTGAGAGTACACAATCGGAAGCTTGAATTCAACAATGGAAACTTGCCAAACTTGTTTGACAGAATGATACAAGAGGTTTGAATATTTAGTACAAGGCTTTGACTATGTATGGAAATATGTGGGAGTGGTGATTACAATGAGTTTTTCTAACTTTGCTCTGATGGTTTTTTCGCCGATGCCTGTCTTCTAAATCTTGAATCTATTTATAGAGGCTCGGTTCTGCATTTCATCTTCATTTGAATTTCAATTTTGCTTTCATTTGTTGTGGCCGACATTCTTTTTCAAAAGTCGTTTGGATTTTGTCCACCGATGGGATCATCAAAAGGATCAAAAGTAGACTCTGATGATCCTGCTGGCTCCTCTATTTTGTCTTCTTCTTTTGGCTTTTGTAAATAATTCAGATATTCTTTCAGCATCTCGGGATTCTGCATGATTTGCTTTATTAAAAAGTTACTGGCTGTTTCTTCGGATGTCATTTCCGTCACTTTTTCTTTGTCTCTTTTTGGAGTGAGTTGAGTTGGTGTAGTGGTTGGAATGATTGTTGACTGTCTCGTCTCCTTTTGAGTAGTGGTAGTAGCTGTCCACTTTAATTTATCTCCAGTGGTCAGGAATCTGATCACATTAGTTTGATCTCCAAATTCTTGATTGAATCCAGTCCACCATTTTATTTTTAGAAATTCTCCCAGGAAAACAACAAGCAGCGCGTAACCGCCTGCCCAACAGCTTACCAATGACATTGGAAGTGGCTTTTCTAATTCTTGATGGATCTTAAAACTCCAGCAAAAAATCCACGGGACTTTGAACTCCATATGGAATAAAACTGGTCTTGTATATTCTTCCCCCTTTGCTCTTTTTAGATACGTTTGAAATCCCATAAGCACATTTGGAGGTAGTATCTCTGGTAGTGGTCCAAACCATTTCCACCAGTGATTGAACCAAATTGGAAATTCTCTGTTGCAATTTTCTTTGAACGTGAAGAACCATGAATGATTGAATGGTCTAAAAAGGAAAGTACGATACCATGCCATTTTGTAATCTTGATATGTGAATCCATCTGGAATAAACCTTACTGAAAAGGATTTTTTAGAATAAAGAGAAGTCCATTCATTTGGAGAACAAACTTTCTTTTACTAATACACTTAGAATGGCTAATAATGTTAGGATTCTTTTTATCTGGAATTGGGTAAATCTCTACAAATTGAGTATCTGTAAGGATTAATTCATAATAATCTAGATTTTTTGAAGGGTCATCTGGTTGCCAATAGCATTTTGGAGGAAAGATCCTTTGAGTAACTTGATGAAGAGTAGAGTATATGGGTATTTCTTGGAATCTGGTTAAAGTAATATGTTGAGTAAATGGTTTTGTGAAATAAGTATTTCCTTGAGATTTTTCTGGGGATTTTGCTAATTGTTGAATGGGTCTAATTGGAGAAATAATTGGAGTAGCAGCCTGACTATAAGTCAATGCTGGAAAATCTGATAAAAGTTGAAATCTATTTTGAGTTACAGGAGTAAGACTCATCTCATAATCCTGAGGAGTCCTTGGTCTGCAACTTCCTGCTTTTGAATCCATCTTCCTGCAAAATTTAATAAATAATATCTTTAAGTTGATCAGATAATTCTCTGTTTTGTTTTTGGTAGTGTTGAATAAATTCGTTGTGAAGAAAATCTCCACTTCTGCTTAATCTTTGATGGGTAAGAAGTCTGATAGTGTTTTTCTGAATTTGTCTTTGTATAAGAAAGGCTCTTTCTTTTGAAGTAATGGTTGCATAGGGACTTTTGTGAATATAAATTTCATCGTATTTAGGAATTTGGTAAGATGGAATAAATTGTCTTCCATTTGGAGTCTGAATGGAATAGACATATCCTCTGGATTGAATCGATTTTTCTTTATTTTGAAGGCTGAGAGAATCTCGTTGAGTTCTCAAATAATTTGCATATTCACGAGCATTTGCCATCGTTGCTGGATCCATGTCCTTGTAGGAATTCTCTGGTTAGAAAATCTGGTAAAGAATTATTTTCTCCTTTGATGAATTCTATATCAAAATCGAATACAGATAAAATAGCTTGCCATCTTGCAAATATTTGTTTTGACACTATATTTTGAACATCTTTTTGTAGAATCTCTTTTGCAGATTTACAATCTATTCTAATTAAAAATTTCTTGTTATACAAATCATCTTGAAATTTGGATATACACAAAACTATGGATAAAATTTCTTTTTTAATAGTTGAATAATTCTTTTGAGGATCAGACCATGTTCCTGAATGAAATCTAACTAATTCTTCTTTTGAATTATCTATTTTTTGTTTTAATATTCCACCGTATCCTAATTCTGATGCATCAGTTTCGACTATCATGAATGCTTTAGGATGATGTAGGCATAAACATGGTAATGATTCTATTTTTGCTTTTAAATACTTTATTTTTTGAGTATGTTCTTCTGTCCAAGGTTTTGGGTTTTTCTTTAATCTATTAAACAATATAGAACATTCTTGTCTTAATTTAGGAAAGAAGTCTGCTATGTAATTTAAACATCCTAAAAATCTTTGTAATTGATTTTTATCTTTGATCTCATCTGGAAATTTAGTAGCAAATTCTAAAGCTCTATTAATTGGTTTTATTGTTCCTTGATATATATTATGTCCTAAAAATCTTACTTTTGTTTGAAATAATTTCATTTTTGGTGCTGAAACAACTAATCCATTTTTCTTGACTATTTTTAAAAATATATTTAAATGTTTAAAATGTTGTTCTATTGATTCTGAAAATATTAATACATCATCTATATAGACTATACTGAATGAACTGTAAG